>NC_077233.1:260445631-260555631 GCF_027887165.1 Monodelphis domestica
AAAATAATGGAGTGGTTTGCCATTTCCTTCTCCAGTTCATTCTACAGATAAGAAATTGAGGCCACTCAGTTAGGAAGTGTCTGAGCCTGGATGTGCTCATTGCACCATCTAGTTGAACAGTTAGGCACACAGTAAGGGCTTAATAAATGCTTTAACAGCCTAAAGGAAATCGATTATATTGAAACACAATGATCAGAATTTTAAAAATAAACACCTCAGACCCCAAATTAAAAATCTCTGTTTTAAAAGTTCTTTGAGGATTTCCTTCTAATACTGAGTCTGTGTGTGTACATTATAAGGAGGGAATTATGGAGACAATAATCAGCGATTCTCCTCATTTCCATTTTTTTTACTGGTTGAATTCATTTATTTGATTATTTCTTACATTAAAATACCCCCTAACTCCCTCTTTCCCTTCCCTCCCCAAACTAGAGAAGGCATTTAACAAAAAGATGTATGTATATGAAAAATTATGTCTTACTTTGTTCTACTTATCAGTTTTCTTTCTGAAAGTATACATAAAGAAGTCTTTCTTCAAATTATAAATATATATAAGTACATAATATATAAACATATATAATAAATACTTTTTTCTCCTTTTCAGTTTTTTTCTATGGAAGTGGGCATACAGAAATCTTTCTTCAAATTATAAATATAAATATATTAAAATTCATAAATTATATATTATATATAATAAATATAAATAACACCATTGCTGCATATAATGTTCTCATTTTACTCTTCACAATTTCATGTGGATCTTTCCATGTTTTTCTAAAACTAATCTGTTTATCATTTCTTATGGTATAGTAGTATTCCCTCACAATCACAGGTTACAACTGGTCCAGCCATTCCCCAAATGCTGGGCATCCCCTCAATGTCCAGTTCTTTACCACCACAAAGAGAACTGCTATAAATATTTTAGAACATATTTTTCCAATTTCCTTGGTCACCATAGAAAATAAACTCTATAATGGTATTGCTGAGATAAAAGATGGAGTTTTATCCCTCTGAGCATTTTTCCAGATTGCTCTCTAAAATGGTTGGATTAATTTACAGTTCCACCAACAGTGTATTAGCTTCCCCATTTTTTCACATCCCTTCAAACATTTGTCATTTTTTCCTTTGATCATTTTAGCCAATCTGATAGGTGTGAGATAGTACCTTTAGAGTTGTTTTGATTTGTACTTCTCTAATCAATAATGATTTAAGCATTATGTATGTATATATATCTTTGATTTCTTCATCCAAAAATTTTCTATTCATATCTTTTTACCATTTATTATTAGCGAACGGAATGGTTGGATCAATTTACCACTCCACCAGCAATGAATTAATGTCCTGACTTTGTCACATCCCCTCCAGCATTCATTACTTTCTGCTGCTGTCATGTTAGCCAATCTGCTAGGTGTGAGGTGATATCTCAGAGTTCTTTTGATTTGCATTTCTCTGATTATGAGAGATTTAGAACACTTTTTCATTTGCTTATTAATAGTTTTGATTTCTTTAACTGAAAATTGCCTATTCATGTCCTTTGCCCATTTATCAATTGGGGAATGGCTTGATTTTTTTGTACAATTGATTTAGCTGTTTGTAAATTTGAGTAATTAGACCTTAGTCAGAGATTTTTGTAATGAAGATTGTTTCCCAATTTGTTCCTTCCCTTCTAATTTTGGATGCATTAGTTTTATTTGTACAAAATCTTTTTAATTTGATGTAATCAAAATTATTGATTTTACATTTTGTGATTTTTTTTCTGGCTCTTGGTTGGTTTTAAAGTCTTTCCTTTCCCAAAGATCTGACAAGTATACTATTTTGTGTTCACCTAATTTGTTTATAGTTTCCTTCTTTATATTCAGGTCATTCACCCATTTTGAGTTTATCTTGGTGTGGGGTATGAGATGTTGATCCAAACCTAAAATCTCCCATACTGTCTTCCAATTTTCCCAGCAATTTTAATCAAATAATGGATTTTTGTTCCAAAAGCTGGTGACTTTGGGTTTGTCATAGAATGTCTTGCTGAGGTCATTTACCCCAAATCTATTCCACTGATCGTCTTTTCTGTCTCTTAGCCAGTACCAAATTGATTTGATGACTACTGCTTTATAGTATAGTTTGAGATCTGGGACTGCAAGTCCTCTTTCCTTTGCATTGTTTTTTTATGATTTCCCTGGATATCCTTGATCTTTTGTTCTTCCAAATGAACTTTGTTATGGCTTTTTCTAATTCAGTAAAAAAGTTTTTTTTTTTTTGTAGTTCAATGGGTATGGCACTAAATAAGTAAATTAATTTGGGCATATTGTCATTTTTATTATATTAGCTCATCCTATCCGTAAGCAATCAATGTTTCTCCTATTATTTGGATCTAGTTTTAATTGTGTGGAGAGCGTTTTGTAGTTGTGCTCATATAGTTCCCGTGTTTGTCTCGGCAGATAGATTCCTAAGTATTTTATATTGTCTAGGGTGATTTTAAATGGAATTTCTCTTTCTAATTCTTGCTGCTGAGATGGATTAGAGATATATAGAAATGCTGATGACTTGTGCGGGTTAATTTTTGTATCCTGCAACTTTGCTAAAGTTGTTGATTATTTCCACTAGCTTTTTGGTTGAATCTCTAGGATTCTTTAAGTAGACCATCATGACATCTGCAAAGAGTGATAGCTTGGTCTCCTCATTGCCTATTTTAATACCTTCAATTTCTTTTTCTTCTCTAATTGCTCCTGCTAGTGTTTCTAGTACAATGTTAAATAATAGAGGTAATAATGGACATTCTTGTTTCACTCCTCCAAAGCATTTTTAGTAGCAACATTTTGCTACTGTGATCTCCTATCTCCCTATTGAAAGGAGAGAGGTGAGTCTATTATTGTTTATCACTTATTCCTTGAGATCAAGATTGGAATTATGCAAAAATATTTTTAAAGTCACTAAATTTAACAAAAAAAACTTTAAGTTATTAATGATACTATTATATCCTCCTATTGTGCCCCAAAGATCAGGGACAGCAATATATACCAAACTACATATTATACATGTAATACATATTATACATGCCAAAATATTCATATTTATGATAGTCAAAAAAGTAACTGCCTGTTGACTAGGGAATAGTTAAACAAATTGTGGCATATAAATATAACAGAATACATATTTGAACAAGAAGAAACAATGAATATAAGGAATTGAGATTCAACACTAATGAACTGATGCAAAGAAAATTGAATCTGGAGAATATACAGTTACTACAATAAACAAAAACACTGAAAGTCAATTGAGTTCCTTATGTTTATTGCCAATTACACAACAATAAGATTCTTTTATATTTACACACTTAAATATGTTCAGTATATCTTTTCTAAACCCTTATCTTCCAAATACTGTTTATTGGTTCCAAGGCAGAAGAGTGCTAAGGGCTAGGCAATGAGGTGATTTACCTAGAGTCACACAGCTAGGAACTGCCTAAGGCCATATTTGAACCCAGGACTTCCCATCTCTAGACCTGGCTCTCAGTCCATTAAGCCATTTAACTGCCCCTCTGCTTAGCTAATATTAAGTCATCACATTTGCACCCTAATATCTCAGTGTCCATTGTGCTCTTTTTGAAAGTGGAAATTGTAGGGAAAAAAAGATGAAGGTAGAAATAGCATCCGGACCGTATTAAGTATAGATAGATAGATAGATAGATAGATAGATAGATAGATAGATAGATAGATAGATAGATGTATATATATATAGAGAGAGAGAGATGAAATCTGTGCTGTAAACTGCACAAATTTGAAGGCAACAAGGGATCTCTTCACAATATATCAAAAAGAGGCTTGATACTTCTGTGGGGAATGTTAAATTTATGTGTGGTTGGACTTGGATATTTCAATTGGTGGTCACCAGGGATTTAATTTCTAAATCCCAAAATGAATTACTCAAGTAAATGGAATTATGGTAGTTTATTTTACAATAGAGGAAGATATTAACGAAGAGAGGAAAGGGGAAAGAGAGAGACAGAGACAGAGACAGAGACAGAGACAGAGACAGAGACAGAGACAGAAAGACAGAAAGACAGAGAGACAGAGAGAGAGAGAGAGATAGCTCCCGGGTTCCTCTGAGCCAGGTAGAAATTCTAAAGCCCCAGCCAGGGGAAAGGCATCTCAAGATGATGGGCCTTTCTTGGAGGTTCACACTTCCAGAAAGGGCAAGGAACTAAGTAAGCCTTTACATTCACCATGGTGACCATCTAAAAGGAAAGAAGTCTGAGGTCTCCTGCACGAGTCTCCAGGGGTCTAGTTCCACATCCAAGTGTTTTCACTCCAAGTCTGAGTGTTTGTCTTCCAGTCTCTCCTCAAGTGTCTGTCTTCCCTCCAGCTGAGTGACTGAATGAAATCATCCTGTGTGTCTCTGTATTGTGAAGATTGGATTTGACTATTTCCTGATTGTAACACTGAAGGTACTTAGCTCTTCCTTTATTGGGAAGATTGGGTTGTAATCCACAATCTATTTTTAGATTTTAATCCCCAAAAGGCGGTAACTCAGTTTTTGGAGTAGATCTACCCATTTTTACTGCTAACGGTGTGATCTAACCAAAAAAAGGTATGATCTAACTAAAGAAGGTGTGAACTAAAGAATGAGCAGTCCTGGAGAGAAGCATCTGCTGTGATTGGTAGATGTGAAATTTAGGGAAGGTAACACAAGAGAAAAAGATCTTTAAAAAGAGGACCACAGAGACCAGAGGTAGTCATTTGATATTCGATATATGAGATTCCAGTTAGATCAAAGAACTCTGACTTGGAGTTGGACTGGAGGATATTTGAGCATTTGAGATTTGTGATAAAGTGAAGAGTTACTTGGAGGAGACACTGGACTTGGTTGTGGAACTGGACCCCTGGAGGAGCTCCTACAGGAGACCTCAGACTGCTTTCTTTGAAGATGGTCACCTTTGGTGAGTGAAAGGCTGACTTAGTGACCCTGCATTTCTGGAGGTGTAAACCTCCCAGAAAGGCCCATCTTTTCCCTGATTAGGGCCTTAGAATTTCTACCTGGCTCTGAGGAAGCAGGAGTTTTCTCCCTCTCCCTTTATCTCATTCCTTAATATTTTCTCTCCATTATAAATAAACTACCATAAATTCCATTCTACTTTAGTAATTCATTTTGGGATTTAGAAATTAAATCCTTGGTGACCACCAATTTGATATATTCAAGTCCAACAACAACAAAAAATCTAACATTTAGAAATTAAATCCCTGGCGACCACAAATTTAAATATTAAATCCAACCATTAAAGAAAAATTAACAGTTTCTTCTATTTAAAGATCTTTTTCTCTTATGTCACCTCTCCTAAATTTTATGTCTACCAATCACAGCAGATGCTCCTCTCCAGGACTGCCCACTCAATGTATGAAATGGGTGTTCACACTTTTTGTAGTTAGTTAACACCTTTTTGTGGTTAAAATGGGTAGATCTACTTTACTCAATTAACACTTTGGGGATTCAAATCTAAAAATAGACAGGGGATTACAATTTAATCTTCACAATAAAAGAAGAGCTAAATACCTTCATTGTTATAATCAGGGGATAGCCAAATCCAATCTTCAAAGGAGGGTGTTCACTGGTGGTACTTACTACTTCCTATCTAAATGAACTTTTCTCTTTGCCTTTGTTTACTATTATTATTTTATTTACTTTTATCCCACTTTATGGAAAAATAAATATGATGTCCACTTAGCCTTAGTCTGTAATTAATGTGGCATGGGTAGAAATATAGGGAAAAAGATTTGGATCTGGGTAGAAAGAAATAGTCCTACTTCAACAGTGGCAGGGAAAGGGAAAAGTTTCTAGAAAAGAAGCAGTCAATGCTTAGCTCTTGACTACAGAAAATTGATTGGCTTCTCTGCTTTTAAATCTCTCTTCCTCATATGATGAAGTAAGAGACAAGACAGGGAGGAGTTATAGGAGCTGCTTCCTCACAGGTGTTGGGGATAGGAGAGGAGGGAGATGTCTCACAAACTCTACAGGTAGATGAAATCACTGAGTCCAAGGGTTCAAGCAACCTTTTACTAAAAATATACTTAAGTAGGAGCAGGTCTTAAGGTGGTTAAAAAGTAGTTCAGGATGATAAAAATTGGCCAAAAGGTCAAAAGCAGTTTTCAAGAAAATTTCTTTAGATTCTCAAGAGCCTTAACACAAATATTTTTAATTGCTTTTATTCTCTTCCTGTGTAAAGAACACCCAGCTGGATACCAGATCAATGTACCTGAGGGAACCTCCCCAGTTCCACCAATATCCTGGTTCACAAGATCAGTCATCACTCACAATAAAAAAATAAAATAAAATAAAAGTAGCTTATCAAAATTACTTATTGGATCCAGGAGGTAGGAGGGTAGAGGGTAGGGAAAGAAAATGAAATATGTAAACATGAAAAATATCTTTTAAATTTAAAAATTTAAAATTTAAAAAAGACTGTACTGGGGGAGGCATCAGGAGGAGGAAGGGGCAAAATAATGGAATAGCATCTGTCCAAAAGGAAGGAAGATAATAGGATTACATAGTGCCATCAAAGCCAAGGAAAGAGGATGAAGAAGAAGATGGTCAACAGTGTCTAATGCTGCTGAGCGATCAAAGAGAATGTGGAAATTGTTAGGTTGAGTTTGGATCCCAGCCAGATGTTGAAGGATTTGTTCAGAATACTCAGGGAGTATTGGTTCTGTACTAAAATATTAATGTCAATCTATTTGTCCATTACTCACATAAAATTGATTGTTGAGAATATACTTTTGTACCCCTCAAAAACTATGTGTTTTCTAACAGACTGACAGCTAAAAGCCTGATTCTAAAAGGTAAAACTCCTGAAGGGATAGTAAACAGAATTGAAAGAGAAGATTTTATATATCTGTCATTTAAATAAGCTTATCTTCTTATAGACTCCAGCAGGTATATGTTTAAGTCTTCTCCATGAGCATAAGAGATGCTTCATAAATATTCATTAATTCAAATTTATACTTATTTTAAAATATTTTATTTTCCCCTTTATATGTAAAACAAATTTTTAAACATTCATTTATTTTTAAAGTTTTGAGTTCCAAATTCTCTCTCATCAGACCCTCCCTCACTCTCTTTCTCTCTTCCCCCTGCCCTGAGAAGGCAAGGAATCTGATATAGATTTTACATGTGCAATCATGTAAAACATTTTTCTATAGTAATTATTTTGTAGAAGAATTTACAAATGGGAAAAAAAGAAGAGGAAAAATGAAACATATATTTCAGGCTGCATTCAGAATCTAATTTTTTCAAGGAGGGCAGATGGCATTTTTTATCATGAATCTCTAGAATTGTTTTAGATCATTGTACTTCTTAGAATAACTAGGTCATTCACAGGAGTCCATCAAGAAATAGTGTCATTATGTACAATGTTCTCTGGTTCTGCTTACTTCACTTAACGTCAGTTCATGCTAGTCTTTCCAGATTTTTCTGAAATCATCCTGTTTGTCATTTCTTATGGCACAATAATATTCCATAACTATCATACATCACAACTTATTCTTCATACTTATCTTTTAAAGGGGTCATTCAGAAGCCATATATGCTCTGGTTCATGCTGGTTTATGTTTGGAGGTTGAGGTGGTGGAGGAATGGTGCTGTAATTTCATTAGTATAGGGAACTATTAGGTGAGGAAATGCTGTTTCTAATTTCAGCACCTTAACTGCAGTGGATAATCGTAGAGTTGCTAGAAAATAGACCAGTTCCACAGAGGTAGTATGTTTTAGAGTTGGGACTTGAAATCTTGACTTCTAGACTTTGAAGCCAGCTCTCTAGCCATTATACCAAATTTTCTTTCCTCATATAGTAAAGATGTTATTATTGTTCTGTTTGAGAGACTAAGAGATTTAGAACATGAAAAGTCCTTGGATGTTATTACCATATGTTAACAGGGGAGAAAAAAAATTGAGTCCCAGAGAAAGCAAGTTCATTTATTCACCAAGAATTTTAAAGTATATCCTGAGCTGACCTTTTGTGCATGCCTAGTTTGTCTAATATGGCTGTCTAGTATTCTAACATGAATGAGTATGAGGAGTTGGGAATATGGGAGAATTTATTGATCTTTGACATGTTAAATAACTCTAGCACTTGTGTCATTGGAAATCTGTTACCCTAAAAACTACATTTCCCAGGAGCCCACTGACTTCCTGTTGTTATGTACTTCCTGTAGACAGGGATAAATTTAGTGGGGTTCCTAGTCTTGTTTTTTTCCACTTCCTATCATGACGTGGTAGAGTGGGGTTTGCAAACAGGTAGATTAGCCATGGGCATGTAGTTTTATTTTTGTTACCTTTTTATTCCTTTATTTCTAATGATCATTAATAAATCTCTTAAATATATCTTAAATTATTATACATTCATTTTAATTTTTACAAAGATGGCAACCACTGAATTTGGAGAAAGAATTCTCAATTTTTTAAGATAGCCTTGCAAAGCCACATTTCTTTTGCCATGGCCTTTTCCACACACCCTCACCCCCAAACTCCAAGAAAACTCCAAACTCTCTTCAAAGCTGCTGCTGGGCTCTTGCCAGTTTTTCTTTCCCATTTTTTGCCAGCCACCCTGCCTACCCAGCTTCTTTAGTTTTGAGTGACTTAGCTGGGGACTCTTGGAGGAGGAGGGATAAGCCTTTACTTCCTGTAGACAGAGGGATAAATTTAGTGGGGTTCCTGGTCTCACTTTTTTGTTTCCTGTTGCAACTTGGAGTGGGATTTTTGAACAAGTGGATTAACCAGGGGCACACGTTTTATTTTGTTACCTCTTTATTCCTTTATTTCTAATGATCATTAATAAATCACTTAAAATGTAATATTTTAAACTATTATACATTAATTTTAATTTTTACACAGTTCTAAGGCTGAAGAGTGGTAAGGGGTAGGTAATTAGAGTATGACTTGCCCAGGGTCATATGGCTAAAAAGTATCTAATGCTAGATTTGAATCCAAGTCCTCCAGACCTAGATCTATCCACTAGCTGCCCCAAGAGATTGTATTCCAATGAAGGAAATAATATGTCTATATATAATCATATAAAGGACAAATGCAAAATTAATACAAAGTACAATACAAATTTGGAAAGAGAATACACTAGCAGGTGTGAGCATCATGAAAAGCTATATGTGAAAGAAAGTTTGATCTGAGTTTTCAAGATATCATGGCAAGAAAACTCAATTTAATATAATTTTAATATAAATCAGTAAAAAAATTTTCCATATATAATTCTATATATAATTGATAGGTCTAAGCAGAGAGACTACCTGTTGGTGGCTATGTAGGGAATGGATTAGAGTGAAGAGAGATTTGAGAAAAGAAGGTCAATTAGAAGGTTATTATAGTATTTGAGGAAAATTAATGTTGAATTAAAATAATTCCTATATGAAACCTATCTTAAACCTTGGTTTCGAAGGTCAACCAGCTCCCAAGATAGGATAATTCCAAGCTGAAATAACACTGAGCCCTCAAGACATCTTTCTGGGCTGGCTTTTGTTAAAGACAGAGCAGAGATCTATTTCTTATTTTTCTGTAAACAAGAAATCCCTTAGGTAAGAAAAGTTGACAAGCTCTAACTATTGAACTTTTCATCTTCATGGCTTGGGAAAGCCTGTGCTGGAGTACTGGTTGTGAGACCCATCTCTCCTGTGATGATGTAATGAGGGAGAAGTTGGGGTCTCTAAATATACCTCCTCTCTAAAAATATCAACAAATGGGAACTGGCTGGGGAGATCCTAAGGTTGAGCTGTCAGATCAATGAGAAAAAGGGCACAGCTTCCTTTAAAAGCAAGGGACTAGACTCTATTGCACTCTTTTTCCACTTAGGAGACTGTGATAGTCATTCTTTATTAGCAGATGCATGCATCTGTTAATAAAAAATATTTTTCCCCGAGAAATGGCCTCATACTTTTTGTTATTTAAAAATCTGAATGTTGTATAGTTCTGGCAAGAGATGATGAAGATCTCAACTAGGGTGATGGTCATGTGAGAAGAGAGAAGGAAACCGGTGAGAAATGTCAAAATAGTAATGTTGAAATTTGGCATTTGATTGGATATATGGCATGACTGAGAATGAAGAGATGAGAACCTGAATGAGTTTGCAAATCTGAGTGACTAAAAGATAATGGTTCTCTTGATGGGAAGAGGGACATTAAGAAGAGAGATAGCATTGGGGCAGAAAGATAAGTTTCTCTTTGGGGCATGTTGAGATGCCTATAAGACAGCTAAATTGAAATATCCAATAAGTAGTTGGTGATATGAGATTTGAGCTTAAGTTCTTAAGCTAGTAGGGTGGGATATGTAACTCTGGTACTCACCATCTTTATAAAGATGATGACTGAATTCATGGGAGTTTATGAGGTCACTAAAAGAGAGAATGTCAAGAGAAAAAAGAAGACTCCTGGGGAGCACCCACAGTTAGGAAAATTCAATATAAATAATAAAGCAGAAAAGGAAACAGAAGTTTTTCCTTGAATCTAAAGAAACAACCAGTATTAGAAATTTACTCTGGAACTGTCCATAGGCATATAGATTCCAGATGTTATAAGTTTTTATTAAGGCAGTTGTACAGTGGGAGTTTACCAGCTAAAAGGAATCAAGAAAAACTAGCAGGGATGACCCACTGAGGGAAAACATGGAGTCAACACTCTAGACCTCCTATAGCCATGAAACTCCATTAGGTTTTAGCCCAGACTCCATGCCGAGACAGGGCTGAGAACAGATGGAAACTTGGAATTATCCCAATTATATTCTCTTATCTTTGTTCTCTGAGTTATTGGAGCCTTTCTCCTTCCCCTATTATGTTCTCATCTTCTTCCTTTTTCCTTTCTTTGCTTTCCTTTTTCTTTCCCCTTCCTCATTCTTCTTTTTCTCCTATATTCCTCTTGTCTCCTTTTCCTTCCTCCCTCCCTTCCTTTCTCCCTTCCACCCTCCCTTTCTCCCTTCTTCCCTCCCTTCTTCCCTCTCTTCCTCCTTTTCTCCCTCCCTCCCTCCCTCCCTTCCTTTCTTCTTTTCTTCCTTCCTTCCTTCTTTCTTTCCTTCCTTCCTCCTTTCCTTCCTCCCTTTCTCCTTCCCTTCTTCCCTTCCTTTCTTCCTCCCTCCCGTCCTTCTTTTGCTTCTTTTTTTCTCTACTCTAACAATAACTCATATCTGTAAAGCTCTTTCCTGATAATGGAGCACTTCCCTCATCACAGCTTATGAGATAGATAATATAATTTTACAGATAATTTTACAGATGAAGAAGCTACAACTCAGAAAGCGTAAGTAACTTGAATTGAGTCATATGGCCAGTAAATTGCCAACAAAGGATTTGGGCCCCAAGGCCAGTCTTTTGCCCACTACCCAGTACTACTCACTCTATTATAATTAAAGGTGCTTGTTTATAATCTAATTTACTTCATTGTTCATAATCTTTTCCCCCCTATAATCAAGTCCATTTTCTTGATCCAATTTAAGAAATCCTAGGGTAATAATAAATGAAATGACAACCCTTTAGGGTTTCTCTCTTCTTCACACAGCTTAAGCTCTTCAACTACGTTTGTCATAGTTACTTAACTACTCTTAATACAGAGCATCTACTCCTTGTGGAATAGTCCCCAAAGACTCTATTCCTTCTTACCACCCCAAAGTGAAAGGCAGAAGGAAGGAATTTATGTTTGGGTTTTATGAATGTGTATTATGGGAATAGAATCTAAACTAAATCTCAAAGGCCAAAATCCTTGAAAAAGAAACTTGAAAAAAATGTCTTTCATTGCTGAGAAAATGCTAACTAGTGGTTTTACACTTCATGGAGCACAATAGTTGGATGTTTCACATTTCTTGCATTTAACCCAAGAAATTGGGCACTGAACAGAGGTAACGTTTCACCTGAGTAAGGTAAACACCAGGAAATGATGCCTTGAAGATGTGCTCCCTGATCACAAAGAGAAATAGACATTTTCCATTGGTAAAAATGCCTGGAATTGCACAGTGCCAATGAGGCAAAGCAGAGATGATATATTTAACATGTGGGAGGTTTACATTTTAATGGGGATTAAAGATGTGAAGGTTCAAAGGTTCTGTTTGGTGCTAGTCAGGAAATCAATGTTTTACTGGGGAAATATGTTTTGTTTCTCCACTTTGTTTTGACTCTTACAGAAGGAAAGTATGTTCTCTTCTTGTATACAAGCCCACAACTTCTAACAAATAATGAGCCAATTGTAGGTTTCCAAAAATATATCTGCCCTTTCTCTAGAGGACACATACAGTTAAACCACACAACCAGACCAATACATTTTGCTATTTTGATAGATTTCTAGTAATTCTTGGCTTCCAGGCAACAATGACATTCTAAAAGGATGGCCTTTGTTTGTCTGATGTTCAGATACTTTTGCTCTAGGGCCAAAACAAAATGAAGAAAATACAATTAAAGAGAAGAGAAAAAAACTAATAAATGTACTGGTCCTAAGTGGACATACAGCTCTCTTCCCAATAAGGCTGTTGGTAAGTTCACTCGGTATCTGGCACTCACAAGTTGCTTCCTGTTAGACTACTGGGGTCTGGCCTCTGGCGGTGGTAGTTGAAAATTCTGAAATGGGGGAAGAGAGAAAGGGTCTAAAGTCAGTGTTTTTAGCCTGGAATTTGTGAACTCAAATATATTTTTTGATAACTGTGTTGTTGTTCCATACATCCATGGTGTTTTCTTGCCAGAGATAATGGAATGGTTTGCTATTTCCTTCTCCAGTGGATTAAGGCAGAAGTTAAATGACTTGCCCAGGGTCTCAAAATTATTACATATGAGTGAAGATTTAAACTCAAATCTTCCTGACTCCAGACCTAGCACCCTATCCACTGAGTCACCTAGCTGCATCCTTGATAACGATATTTCAAGATAATCATTTTCCTTTGTAAATCTAGATATTTTATTATATGCATTTAAAATCATGATTCTGAGGTCTCTTTGTGTCATTTAGCACAGTGCTTTGCACAGAGTAACCACTCATAAAGGCTTCATTCATTCAGATTACACTCACTTTTTTGGAACTTTATATTCACTAAAATCCCCCGATCTTTCTTGAACATAATACTGCCTCATTAAGTCTTCCTGATTTTGTACTTGTAAAGTGTTTTTTTTTTAATCCAAGTGTAAGAATAAGCATTAAATTTCATTTTCATTAGCTTAAGCCAAGTATTCTAGCCTATTAACATTTTGTGGGCTCCTAATTCCATCATTTAATGTGTAGCTATTGCCCCAAGCTTTGTGTCATCTATACCTTTGATAAGTATGACACCAGGGTCTTTATGCAAGTTACTATGGATAAAAATATGGACGTGTGGGACCAAGCACAGAATATTTGTGTCATTCCCCTAGAGGGCTCCTTTCATGTTAACATTTAACCACTGATGCTTACTCTTTGGATGCAGCCATCCAGAAAGTTTGAAATCTATCAGACCGGTACTGTCTAGTCCAAATCTCTCCACCTGTTCCGCAAGAATAACATGAGAGACTTTGCCAATTGTTCATGAAAATCTTTCTCTGGCTCTTGGTCTCTGTCTCTCAGTCTTTGTCACTGTCTCTCTGTACTGTAAATAAAATTCCCATGATCTACTAGTTTATTAGTGAAGCCAAAAAAGAAAGAGAAAATGAGATTGGTCTGGTATGAACTTACTCTTTTTTTAATTTAAATTTTTAAAATTCAGCCCTTTCCTCCTCTCCTCACACTATAGAAGGTATCATCAAGCAAAAACTTGTTCTTCACGAAGTGAGGTTGGCTCTTGATAATCATTTCTCCCTTTTCCAGATGTTGATTATTTTCCAGATGTTCATAATAATATGATCCAGAATTTTGACAGAAATTAACGTCATGCTCACTGATTTTCTTCTCTTTTAAAAAAAAATGAGATATTCATTCTTCTCTAAATCTTCAGTGTCATTCTTATCCTCCAAATTTTCCAGAGAATAACAATGACTCATGGCCATATCTGCAATTTCTTACAGTATTCTTAGAATTTGCTCATCTGCACCTAACTTGACTTCATTAATGATAGCTAGATGCCTTCTTAATATGCCCTAATTTATATTGATTATCCTCTCTTTACTAATTGTATTTATTCTATTCCTTCTGGTTCAAAGATCCTTCTTTTTGGTCAAGAAAAATGAAGGGAAATAAAGAACCAAATAACTCTGACACCTATTTCCATGCATTCTTATGATTCCATCCCCACCGAACACTGGTTCTGTTATCCTCATTCTTTGATCCTCATCTTTTCCCCAATATAGCAAACATAAAAAACAAGAACAATACACCATATCTTCTTTTTTATTATTAGCTTTCCTCACTAATTTCAGCTATACTGAACTTTGACATGCTTGATATTATGCCTATAGGATAGTGCCACACTTTTACATTTAGCATCTGGTACTTGCCCTCATTTCCATCTGTGTATCTGTATTTAAAAAAAAGATTTTTATAAAAAATGACCAACATGGAAATATATTTTGGATGATAATATATGTATAATCCAAATCAAATTGCTTACTCTCTCTGAGTGGGAGGGCAGAAGACAATTTGGATCTTATAATTCCAGAAAATGTATGTTGAAAATTATTATTACATGTAATTAGGAAAATAAAATATCTTTGAATAAAAAAAAACCCCAAGCTGTTGAGTTTCATATGTATCCACATTGAATTCTGTAAAGATCTCCGTTTTTCTCTTGAATTATTTTTCTTTGGTTCTTTAGTTTTATTTTTGAGAGTTTTCTCTCTCTTGTCCTGATTCCACTGTGGAATTTTAAGAAACTCTTCTATCTTCTTTCTTTGAATACTTGCACATCATAGTCTACTAGGTTTTCTTTTCTATAACATTCTAAAAATGACCACTTCCTCCTTTGGTTCTTGTTATTTGCACCAGTGTTTTATGCAATACACATTTCAAAATTACTCATGTCTTGACAGGAGACATGTATCACACATACAATAAAAACCTCATGAAGGAAATAAAGTGGAAGATGGCATGCTTTGATCCACCATCAGACTCCAGCAGTTTCTTCTTTGGTTGTAGATCTGCTCATCATTTCTTATAGCACAGTAGGATTCCATTACAATCATATACCAGAATTTTTTCAGTCATTTCCCAATTGATGGGCATTCTCTCAGTTTCCAATTCTTTGCCACTACAAAAAAAGAGTTGCTACAAATATTTATATAGAAATAGATTCTTTTTCCTTTTCTTTGATCACTTAGGGGTTAAAGACAGTAGTGGTATTGCTGGATCAAATGACATGCATAGTTTTATATGCTTTTGTATGTAATTTAAGTTATTCTTAGAATTCTATTCTTAGAATTCTATTTTTAGAATCTTAGAATTCTATAGAATGGTTGGACTGGTTCACAACTCTACTAACAATGCACTGGTGTTCCATTTTTTCCCTATCCCTTCCATCATTTTGCATTTTCCTTTTCTGTCTTATTAGCCAATCAGAAAAGGATAAGAGTATGAGGTTTTTAACATCCTAATACATGGTCATTTATTATCTGAGAGTTGTTTTAATGTTCCTGTCTAGAATCAGAAGTGATTTAGAGCAGTTTTTCATGTGACTATTGATAGTTTTGATTTCTTCTTCTGTAATTGCCTGTTCATATCCTTTGGCCATTTATCAAATGGTCAGTGGCCCTATTTTTATAAATTTGACTCCATTACCTATGCATTTGAGAAATAAAGCCTTTATCAGAGAAACTTGCTCTATATGCCCCCCTCTGTTTTCTGTTTTCCTTCTAATTTTGGCTTCATTCATTTTATTTGAGCAAAAGCTTTTTAAAGTCACATATTCAAAATTATCTTGTGATGTTCTCTAAATCTTGTTTGTTTATAAACTCTTCCCTTATCCACAGATGTGACAGGTATATTTTTCTTTCTCCCCACATATGATTTCACCTGTTATGTCTAAATAACTTATCCATTTTGACCTTATCTTGTTTATATGGTATAATTGTTGACCTGTGACTAGTTTCTGCCAAACTGCTTTTCAATTTTCCAGCAATTTTTGTCGAATGTTCTTGCCCCCCAAATTTAGTTCTTTGGGTTTTCAAACAGAAGGTTACTATGGTCGTTTATTATTAAATATTATGTGCCTAATCTATTTCTCTCATCTACCACTCTATTTCTTTGCCTGTACCAAATTGTTCTGATGATTTTCTGCTTTGTAGCAATTTGAAATCTAGAACTGCTAGACCACCTTCCTTTGCATTTTTTCATTGATTCCCCTGATATTCTTGACTTTTTGTTCTTCTAGATAATTCCTGATTACTGTTTTTCTATCCCTATAAATAACTTTTAATCTATGCATCCACAGTTCTTTATTAAATTCATTTTTATAACATTTTAATATGAAAAGAATGTATTTAATATTTCTGCCTTTTGTATTTGTGAGGCTTTTATGCCTTAATACATGGCCATTTTTTATGAAGGTGCCATATAGAGCTGAGAAAAAGGTGCATTTTTAACCTTACTGATTCCCTTATGACTTTTCATTCAAATTTACTTTTTCATGCTTCTCTTAAGTTAAAATTTCCATTAAGCTCTGGCTTTTTGACAAGAATGCTTGAAAGTCTTCTATTTCATTAAATATTTTTTTGCTGGGTAGGTTATTCTTCGTTATAATCCTAGTTCTTTTGCCTTCTGGAATATCACATTCCAAGCCCTCCGCTCCTTTAATGTGTGCCAAACAACATTGGGTCCTATGTCCAGTGCCAGCATAAGGGTCCCTATAATCTCTTTATGATCAATTGCCATGTCCCCTTTTTGCAGTGGTTCTCCACCTTTCTAATGCCGTGACCCCGCAATACAGTTCCTCATGTTGTGGTGACCCCAAACCAAAACATTATTTTGGTGGCTACTTCAAAACTGTAATTTTGCTACAGTTATGATTCGGAATGTAAATACCTGATATGCATCATGTATTCTCATTGCTACAAATTGAGAGGTTGAGAACCGCTGCCTTATTGTCTCCTGCTTGAGAATTCCTAAAACTACTGCTGCTTCTATTGCTACCACCTGTTTCACCCATGGTGTTTTATTCATGTGAGTTCTGAGAAAGACTCCTCCCCTGTGTCACAGATCTTTATTTCTTTTACTTCCTATGTTGTCTTAGCCTGGAACAAGGTCTTCCTATGACCTGTTGCTGATATTGTCACTCCAGAATCTATTTGAAGCATTGTTTGTAGGGGAATGTTGGGAGAGCTTACCTGAGCTGTTTCTCCTCTCTGCTATTTTAGTTCATCCCAATTCCCCTTCCTGCTTGAGGATGAAACGTCCCTTAAAGCTCATGAAAAAAATATTAATTGCTTTCCTTTGAGCAAAGAGAGAAAGAACTCCAGAAGAGCATTTCACTACTATGATACTTCAGTGTCAGTCAAATGATCTATTTCCCAAATTCCTCATAGCTTTGACCAAGTGAGCTGTAACATACTCCAATGACATATTGATTCCCTAATTTCATAGATGAGACTATAGAACCAGAGAATTTGTTTCAAGCCTGAGATTACACATTTATTCCATCTAGCAATTTATTAAACAAACATTTATTAAATATCTATTGGGCCAAACACATTTTAGACCATCTAATACAATCTCTTTAGTTTACAAGAGCAAGCTGAGACTTGGGGCTTAAAAGACTCATCCAAAATCACAGAGCTAATTACTGTCTGAGCTAGAGTCTATTTTTTGACTACTCAGTAGAGATCTTTTCTCTGAAACGATCAATCAGTTAATCAAAAAATATTTATTGAATACCTACGAAGGGCCAGTAACTATTAGAGGCACTGGTAATATAAAAATACAAATTAGATCAAATCTTTCTGACTTTTAACCATGGGCTTTTTGTACTTCATGGAAATGCCTCACTTTCCTTAAAACAAGGAAAAGGAAAGATCTTACTTGGTTATAAAGGGGTGGTAGATAGGAGGAGGAACAAGGAGGGTAGAGAGGAATTAAACCACCAGAAGCACATAGAGGAGGAAACATTAAGAGCCCCAAATCAGATGCTACTTCCTTTGTGGAGACCTACTTTTTCACAAGACTCTCTAGGGTGCAAAGATCTCTTTCTATTCAGGTTGCTCATAGTACTTTATTGGGTCCCCCCTTTGCATTTACTCTTTTATCTATTGTGTAACAGACCTTCTGGAAAGGCTGGACTGACCTGGAAGCTAAGTCACTGAATTCTGATTTTTTTCCAAGCCCAAAAAAGAGATGACTCTTTTCTTGAGATCTAAACTGAGGGCAGAACTTCCAATACAGCTGTAAACTCTCTATTAGTAGGGAGCTGGGGAGATAGTAGTCGCAGAAGTGACAATGTCCATGACAAATGGACAACTCTTCCCAGGAGACTTAGAAGCCTTGTGGCATTGGCTGGTTGAGTGGCTCACAGCTTGACTTATTAAGAGAATTCAGCAGAGAATGACTGAATTCTGGCTTTTTTACATAACTCCTAGAACAGCATTGAATCTACTCCATTCTTGGTTTCTTACTTTTGTTTTATTGCCTGGAGCAACTGATGGTAAGGTTAAATATTAAGGATTGCTTTGACATTTATGTCTTCCCAACTGGCTATTTACTTTTTTAAAACAATGTTTTGGAAAAGATAAGTTAATTTTAATTGTTTCCTTGGTTCGTATTTTGCTCCAGACAACTAGTGAAGGAAGAAAAACCTGTAGATAATTGATCTTGGTAATTCAACTGGTTAAGAGATCACTATCTAGGCAATCAATAAATGGCCCAGGGGCTTGAAACATCTTATGAATGTAAAAATTGTATTTACTTCTCCCTCTTTTTTTTAAACTCTGAAAAGAAAGGAAATTATATTTATAAACCTTCTAGGAAGGGCTTCTTCATAAGCTTCAGCACACGGGCAAAGAGGCTGGTGATACAAAAAAGTTAAGAACCTTTGACACAGGCAATCAATAATGATCTCGAATTAAATCCTTGAACTTGAGGGAGAAAAGCTGCTACAATTTTCTTCAGCCCATGTGGTATGGAAAAATGAATAATGACAAGATCTCCCAACTAGGGGATTCCAGCTCCAGTACACTAGCTGTGCACTCAGACAAATCATGGAACTTCCCTGAACCCCAATTTCCCAAACTATAAAATGGGGATAATAATCCTATGAACTCATGCATGTAAAATGTCTTTGATGCTTTAAAGAACTACATAAGAAGCCAAGTTATGGTGTAAGCACATAATTTGATAGAAGAGTCCATGAGAATTAGACATCCTGCCCTCATCACTTCAGGGCAAGTTTAGTTGGTATTCTAGAAGTCATAGACTCCATCATCCCCTTTAACAAAGCATATACTTTGGCTGCTTCTTGTCAACCATGATGATGTACTGTATGATGCAAAAAAAGTCTTCTAATTGGCCTTTGAGCTGGAAATCCCATGCCAAGAGGTTCTTAATCATTTTCTTATTGACTGAAAAATAAGGATGACTTAGAGCCCTATCCAGAAGTGGTAGGATAAATATCAAAATTGAGGTGATACTAAGACTGGAGTCATAAAAACCTGACTTCAAATCTGGCTGAAGAGTCTTATTAGCCGGATGATCTTGGTCCAGTTTAGTGAATCTCCATTTGCATCAGTTTCTTCAATTGTAAAGTTAGGATATTAACACGTATATCACAGGATTGTTTTAAAGATCAAATGAGAAAATATTTTTTAAAAACTTAGTGTAGTGACTGCCTAAGTACTATATAAATACTTATTCTCTTTTCCCTTCTTTCTCTTTCCCCCCTTTATTTTCTACTTAGTCCACATAGCTGTGAGCATGCCTACCTAGATAAGCCTGTCCCTGAACTGGAGCCAATTCTCTTTCCTCGATTTTCCTTCCCCAACTAGATGACTGAGTAGTAATCCCAAGATGGACAAGTCTAGTTTCAGAAGGTCATGAGGTCCTGGGACACTAGTGAGGCAGTGCATGTGATATCCACTGAAATGGCAGACTGCATCTGGAGCAGCTGAAGGGGTAGACTGACAATTAAGTTAAGACAGAGGAAACACTGGAACAGAAAGCCATAATTCAATCATTTATGTTATTTGATTGAACTATGCTCAGTAAGGGTGAAATGTAAAATAGCTAGTTATTAGTCTTTTGAAAAATGGTTGGTGTCCCAATAAGGCTTGAATGAATGAGGCCTTCCAACTGTACTAGTAATAATAAGTCACAGAATTCTGTTCTAATTAGTCAATGATTATTGATTAGTATTGCCTTTTCTGTGTGAAAACAAACTATAATTGATTCATGTTTGTTCCCTAGATACTGATTTTTTTTTCCTTTTGAAGGTGAAAAACTTAGACTTCAAGTTCATAATTTCTTCTCGAAGTCCCAAATTTCCCCATCATACCCAGGGTGTAGACAAAAAGTCAATGAATATGAGAATTGGATGGCTACTTCTTCCATTGAGAAGTCAGGCAACCTCAGAGCAATGAACTTAGGCCAACCATGGTTAGGGATAGATAGTCAGCTCTTGTGTCCTGAATTGAGAGGTACTTAGCTAGCCACTTTGCTAGTACAGGAGCAAAATCACTTGATCTGGAAGAGACTCTGGAAAAAGGTTCCTACATTAAGTTCAGAGCTTTTCTGGAATGCCAAGAGCCATGGAAAGTAGTCAGAATGAGCCATTGGTATGCATAAAAATATATTTCTCTCAAAAAAACTAACCTTAGTTTCCCCAAAAGTTAAGACTTTCCAAAGGAATAGCATGATGAGAATAAGAGAAATAACAATCTTTCCATTAGTATGGCAGGAAGCCTGGTGAAATGGCTAAGAGGTTAAAATGGAAACCATTTCTAAATCAGGAAGAAAAATTCATTCGTTTTCAGATTTTGAAGGGAAGCTGCTATCTTTGGTATTCTGAATGTTTCTGAGAGATATTTGCATGCAGCAGTGTGTCACACCAACTGTAGGATTATTGGTCTTAAGTGATTTAACATGGCTATTTGGGAGAATCTTCCATTTTCTAAAACCTACTAACTTGAAAAACTGCAGTTCATGGGGCAACAAATTTCAGTATAATTTGTAACGGTTATATAAGAATACAGATTGTTTTCTCTGTTCATCACAGAGGCTTCAATTCTGAAAGACTGATTTCCTGAGTAGCTTTCTGCACAAATTAGCACCATATATCATGTTGAATTTCCTCTACCTACCATATGCAAAGCTCAAAAGAAATCAGCATCTCTTCATTCCTATCTTTCTCCTCTGCCTAAGACTTTCTATATAAAATAAATGAATTAGTTTGCTTGACTGTGACAAAACGTTTAATCTTTGCTGATCAATACAGTCAGAAACCATTGTGGTTAGTTAAATTATTGACTGGTGTCAGAAAAGCAAATGGGCCAATTATATCACAGCAGTCAAACAGAGACCTGGGCCATCATTTTAGATTGAGATTAGCCAGGAGAGAAGCACCAACAAGCCACAATTTGTTCTTAAGAGAACCTTGCATCCATTAGAGAAAATAGCAGTGATAACATAAATGACAGCATAACTGGAGACACTAAGTAGCAATAAAGTTAGGATGTGTTTAGGTAAATTGTGACTTAGTCAAAGTTTGCTTTCAATGTCTCTCTCTTCCCATCTCCTTTTCAAATTGTTTATTCAGTTTGACTTCATTGGCTTTTAGTTTGAAAAACCACCTTCTCCTTTCCTGAAAATTGGCATATTTGCCCATGTTTAGTCATACCCCACTTCTTTTCTTTATGGTTTTTCAAATATTACTGGCAGAAGTTCAATAATCATAGGCATGAGAGCTAAGAAATACAGTGTATCTTGACCTAGTAATGCAAATTGATTGAAAGCTGCTAGCTTCTCTAGCAACTGAAAACTAGTAACCAATGAGCCCATTTCCAAGGATACAGCCACCATTTTCCACTTCCTCTCTTTTTCCATAGCCCATGTGTTAGGTGACCATAACTTTTTTGATTGCTGCTAATGTAGATACACAGATTTTGTAGTTAACTCCAAAGATTTTTAATACCCATTACTTGAATGGGCAAAGGCCCTATTACTCTGGAAAACCCTGCCTAAATCCCTGCCTACTGGTTGAAAACTGTCCCATGATCTCAATGGTTCAGGCTTTTTTACTCACCTGACTTTTGGATTGTTTTTACTTTACAATTCCCCAAAAGGAACCTCTCTACTAGGGAAAGTTGAGGTCTACAAACTAAACTAGCCCAGAGGTCCAAGAAGCAGAAACAGGAGAACAAGAAAGTGAGACTAGAAATGGAGTAGTAATTAAACAATTAATTAAACTGGAAAAAAACATAAAGCCAATAAAACGATTTAGAGAAAGGTGGAAGGGAACCCAAGTGCAAAGATTCCTCAGAGCACTTTTCTTGGTTTTGTCCTGTAAGAGTTATCCCTAACCTACTTACAACAAGCCCCTGAGATCTATCTTAAGGACTGAAAGACATCAGTTGCAAAAAAGGTAGACCCTAGAAGAGTAGGATTGGTAAAAATGAAAAATGTGTCCAAGTTACAGTAGGCATTCTTTGTATCCATATAGCATTGTGCCAACTGAGGAAAACAAACCTTATCTCACCTTAGGAGTGTGAGAAAACAAAGAATAGACAGCAAGGACTGAGTAAGGAGTACAATATTGCCAGACTTTGAAGAGCTCTGCAAAATAATAATTAACTTAAAGAAATGATAAAGAAAGATAATCTGAAGATTATAGATTTTTCAGGAAAAAAGACATGAAAAATAAACTCTGAAAGCCATACTCTAAAAAAATCATGTAGGAAAAATTGTCCAAAAATATTGGAAACAGATGGCAAAAGTCAGATTGAGAGAACTGACTGAATACCAACTGAAAGAAAGCCTAAGATTAAATCACTAAGAAATGGTATCATTATATTTATGGACTACATCATCAAAAAAAAATGGGGAGTAAGAATTCTTCAGATTTGAAAAATAACTAATGAAAATAATATAACTCAATATATGGTTATAAGAAATCAAAGTAAAATTTGAAATATAATATTCAGAAGAGGATAGGAGATTGCCATTCAAAAATAACACATCCTACAAAACTGACTCTAAACAGTAAAGAAAATAACTGGACATACAGTGAAAGAGATGACTTTGATTTTTTCAAAAGAACCTGGCATTCCATATGTATATTCCATATGTGTATCCATATGGATATTCCATATGTGAACTCTCCCCAGAGGAAAAACAAGTGAAATACTTGCAAGTAGTGATGAAAAACTAAGAAATGAAATGTTCGTTTTCATGTGCCTATCATTATACTAGGACATGAATGTAAGATGAAAGCATAATTCTATTGGTTGTTTGTTGTTGGATTTGTGTGCATATGTGTAATGTGTATTATGTATATAGATATATACACACATGTATATATGTATACATACATATTCACACACTGACAGGAAGGCAGCAAAGATAAGATGGAAGAGTAAAGAATGCTTTAATCTCCTGAACCCTACATACAAAAAAGAAAAGCAACAAATCACCTTAAAACAAAGGAAAGCAGCAGGAATACATCTCACTGGAGTAAGAAGGAAGAGTAGTCCAAGGAAAAGAAGCATCTTTGGGAACTAGCTGAATGCAGACTATCCCAACATGCTTCTATACAGCCAAAGACAATGAAGCTGCAGGATGTGAATGAGCCAAGTCTGAGTTACTTGGGAGTAATAAAGAAGACAGGGCATGAGACCTATGCATTTCCTGCATGGCCTGAGGCAGTAAGGCAACAGAACAGGGGACCAACCCAACCCATGAGACAAGAGGAGAACTGGCAGCACAGAGGTGCAGAATTAAGTTAAGCAAAATAGCTACAAGCCTCCCCACATCAAACCAACATGGTTACCCCTTGCTTCTGCAATCCCAGGAGCAGGAAAAAAAAATAAAAAAATAGATAAGATAAAAACGGGGAAATAATTAAAAAATGGTCAAAAGACAAATAAAAAATTCTTGCCTTAAAATGTTTCTTTAGTGTCAGGGAAGACCAAAATACAAACTTACAAAGAGGACAACAATGCCAAAAAGGAAACATGTGAAACCTCAAAGGAAAATGTGAAAAGATGCCAGGCTCCAAAAGAATCCCTGAAAAAAAACTTGAAAAGAAGTAAAAAGAAAAATCAAATAAGAAGAGAATTGACAGAAAGACTTGGCAGCTGAGGAAGGGAGGAAGATTCACTGAAGAAATCAACTCCCAAAATACTGGAATAGGTCAAAAGAAAATGGAGGCACAAAAATTGCACTGAAGAAAACAACTCCCTAAAGACTATATTGGGCCAAATGGAAATGGAGTTTAAAAATATTGAAGATAACAAATAAGATTGACCAAATGGGAAAGGAAACACAAAAACTAAAGGAAGAAAATAACTCTCTAAAATTTAGAATTTAGCAGATGAACCCATAAGAAATCTGGAAACAATAAGAAAAAATCAAAAGAAGAAAAAATAGAAGAAAGTCTAAAATATTTCATCGGGAAAATAAATAACCTAGAAAATAGATCCATCAGAGATAATCTAATAATTATCAGAATAGCTGAAAACCACAATAAAAATGTTTAGACATATTATAAGAAATTATTAGGTAAAATTGACTTGATATCCACAAATAAGAGGGAAAAAATATAAATGGAGTGAATCCATTGATTATCTTCTGAAATAGACCCCAAAATAAAATGCCCCATGACTATTATAGCCAAATTCTAGAATTCCCACGCCAAGGAAAAAGTACAACAAGCAGTCAGAAGGAAAACAGTTCAAATATCAGGGAGCCTCAGTCAAGATTAGACATAATGACCAACAGTTTCTACACTATTTGGAAAAACAGTAGAAGGAATCTTTCCAAATTTCTAAATTCAAAAAGAAAGTATAGCCTGGCATCCTGAAAGATAAGAAGCAGTGAAGGAAAAGATGAACAGAATTGATTCTCTAGACTACATTTACAAAATACTTTCCATTGCCTAAATCAAAAAGTAACACTATTGCAAATATATTGTATACTATTGTAGAAGAAAATAATAAGGCAAATGTAAAAAATTCAGAGAAACTTGGGAAACTATATGAGAACTGATGCACAACTGTCATTGGGAACATAATAAAATAAAGGAAAATAGCACTGAATGATGTCAGAATTTTGATTGAGAGTGATCAATGTGAACTTTAGATTACTTCATCCTACTTAGTCTAACAAAATCAGGAATATCTACACCCATACTTAAGGATTAAGTATTTTAGAGGATGGCCTATGACAGACATATGCTAGCAAATGACAAATCAGAAACAACTAAAAGACCTAAGTCAAGCCGAAGATATCATTGGTACATGTGAGACACAGGAAAGTTATGTAAAACCATCTATATATTTCGCGTCACTTCCTCTCTCAGGCTCTTTGGTGATGGAGAGGTCTCTGGCTGGCAACGTGCTAAGCATTTTGGCATCTTGGTGTGGCCGCAGCTATTGTCCAGTTTGGCAGTGAGTTTTCCTTGATACTATACTGGGAGAAGCTGAGTAGGTAGTTCAGGTTCAGACATCTTAGCTGAGCTCTCTTAGAGTTTAAGCTGATACTTTCTCCTTTGCCTTCCAAACACTATCTTCATAGAGAAAGCCTCTAATCTTCCCCCTGGCACAGGCCATGCAAGAGAAATCCTACATCTTTTCCTTCTCCCATCTCCTTAATTCCTTTCCTCTATATTAATTAAAATCACCATAAATTTCCAGTTGACTTGGATATTTTATTTGGGATATTCCCTGGTGACCAAAATTAATTTAGACTAGGTCACAACCCTAAAATTATCCTTACATCAATCTTAATTTCAATCAAGTAAATGTTTACTAAATACCAGGCAGTATACCAGACATTAGAAAGCATATATTTTATTGGAGGGAAACTACACAATTCAAGATAAGTAGATGCAAAATAATTTTTGGATGGGGTGGTGGACATTAGCAATTGGGGGATTTGATAGGACAACATTTAAAAATGTTTTAAATTTAATTAATTTATAATATTTTGCCATAGTTACATGATTTATGTTCTTTCCCTCCTCTCCTCCTTTCTCCCTTACAGAGCTGACGAGCAATTCTAGTTTTACATATGTCATTGTTCAAAACCTATTTCCATATTATTAATATTTGCAATAGAGTGATCATTTAAAGTCAACATCCCCAATCATATCCCCATTGAACCATTTAATCAATCACATCTTTTTCTTCTGTGTTTCTACTCCTGCAGTTCTTCTCTGGCTGTGGATAGTGTTCTTTCTCATAAGTTCCTCTGGATTTTCCTGGATCATTGCATTGCTGCTAGTAGAGAAGTCCATTATGCTCAATTGTGTATATCAGTCTCTGTGTATAATGTTCTCTTGATTCTGCTCCTTTCACTCTGCATCTCTTCTTAGAGGTCCTTCTAGTTCACATGGAATTCCTCCAGTTCATTATTCCTTTCAGTATAATAGTATTCCATCACCAACATATACCACAATTTGTTCAGCCATTCCCCAATTGATGGACACCCCCTCATCTTCCAGTTTTTTGCCACCACAAAAAGCATGGCTATGGATATTTTTGTACAGGTATTTTTCCCTATTATCTCTTCGGGGTAGAAACCCAGCAGTGATATGGCTGGATCAGAGAAGGCAGTCTTTTAAAGTCCTTTGGGCATAGTTCCAAGGACAGCATTTTTTAAGCCCTTTCTGTCTTAGAATTGATTCAAGTACTAATTGCAAAGCAGAAGAGTGGTAAGGTCTAGGCAACTGAGACTGTGTGAGGCAGATTTGAATCCAGGAATGCCCACCTCTACTGAGACCAGCATTTTCTGTGGCTTACACAACTTGATCAGGTCGAACTCCCTTGACCTATCTTAGGGGCATCAAAGGTCCCAGTCCCAGTAGTCAGAGCCTCTCAGACTTGGTGGGTGCCTGAGACCATGCTAGTTGCCAATCCCTGACCAGATGATCTTCTGTATGGAAATGAGGGACCTGTGTCTAGGAAAACCCCAATACCACTCCCTGTGTCCTTGCTGAATGCCCTTGTTCTGCTTGTTCAATGACTCACAAATGCCTCTCTTGGTCATAACATCTAACCAGAACTAAGCAGGTATTGGTTTTAGAGCTACATTTACAACCATGTTTCAGTCTCAGTTTCATATAGGAAAGGGCACTTGAGCTTATCCTTGAAGGAAGTTAAAGATTCTAAGAGGGAGGAATAGAGGAACAACAACAGCAACATTGAGCATTAGGGATACAAATATAAAAATGAGACAGATTCTCCCCTCAAGGAGCTTACATTCTACTAGAGGAGAGGTTCCTAATCTTTTAGAGGACATGGAACCTTTTGGGAGTCTGATGAAACCTATACACCCCTTCTCTGAATCATATTTTTAAATGCATAAAATAAAATACATAAGATTATGAAGAAAGGCAATTATATTGAAATACTGTTGTTGCTTAGTCAATTAGTTATGTCTCATGCTTGATGACTCACTCCATTTTGGGATTTTGTTGGCAAAGATGCTGGAGTGGTTTGCCATTTCCTTCTCCAGCTCATTTTATAAATGAGGAAATTGAGACAGAGTTAAGAGACATATCCAGAGTCACACAACTAGTAAGTATCTGAGGTCTGATTTGAAAGATCTTCAATCACTCCAGGGCCAGGAATCTATCCATTATACCGCCTAGTCATCTGATAGTGAAATATTGTTGTTTCAGTTATGTCTGACTTTTTGTGTCCCCATTTGGGGTTTTCTTGGCAAAGATATTAGAGTAGTCAGCCATTTCCTTTTTCACACCAATTTGCAATTAAGGAACTGAGGCAAACAGAGTTGACAGCTTTTCCTAGCTAGTAAGTGTCTTGGGCCAGATTTGAACTCTGAAAGATGATTCTCCTGACTTCATCCTCTATACTTTATCCACTGAACCACTTAGCTACCCAATACTGGAATATAATTATCAAAATATTAAAGGAATGTGATAATCAATCTCAGGTGAGGAATCCCTGGAATAGATGGATGTCACATATACAAAGATAAGTAAGTATAGGATACATTGAAAATAAATAGAAATAGAAATAATAAATTAATAATAAGAAAAGAAAAGACTAAATAAATAGAAAATAGATAAAAATATTTGGGGAGAGTGTACTATCAACTGAAGTAATTATTAAAGACCTGGTAAAGGTGGCAACAGTAGGGCTGAGTCTTGGAAGAAGCTAAACTTCTCAGAGGTAAAGTGGGGGAAATTACAGTGAGCCAAAAGATTGAGGATCATGATTGAGGAATGAAGCACACATCTTCAGACATGGCTGATGTGTTGATTTGTTTTTCTTGATGGTACTTCTTTGTTAAAGGGGAGATTGCTATTGGGGAAAGGAGGTTAGAGTGTGAGTCATTAGGAAATGATAGAAATTTTTGAAAAAGATTAATAAGCATTTTTTAAAAAAAGAAACAACTTGCAAATTTTTAAAGAATAATTGGTTAACTGGAAAGACATGGGAACTGATGCAAAGTGAAGTGAGCAGAACCAGGAAAACCCTGTCCATAATAAAAGCAATATTTTATGATAATCACCTGTAAGTGATGCAGCTATTATCAACAATACAATGAACAAAGACAAATCAGAAAGACTCATGAAAAATGTCAGCCCTCATCAGAAACAGAACTGATGGAGACTAAATGTAGATCAAAAGCATACCATTTTCCACTTTATCTTATTCATGAGATTATTTTAGTCACATGTGTTTTTTCCCCCAACCCAAAGAATATGGAAATTGTTTCTCATCATAATACATGTACAAACTATATAAAATTGTTTACAATCTCAGGAAAGGGCAAAAATTCAGGAGTGGAGAGAATTTGAAACTCAATGTGAGAAATCAAATATTAAAAATCATTTTATATATAATTGGGAAAAAATAAAATATTATAAAAAAAGAATAATTGGTTAAAAAATAAGTTACCACTTGTATGCTCTCTGAAGGAGCAAACTCCTCAGCAGAGGTGGTCCATCAAATCCATCCATGCCGAAAGGCACGGATTCCTACCAAAGAAGGGGGTTTACTTCACCTTTCTGCCCTGATTGAAGACAACTTTCATTTTGCATGTTTTTTATTGTTCAATCCATAAGCAAAAAAATTCTTCAATATGGCTCTGGCTGCAGGAAAATTTTCTTGGCATAGAAGTCTGTGTATTTCTACTTATGATTGGGAGGAATCTCATAAAATGAAATTTGGTGGTCTTAAGACAAAGAAAATATGAAAGGCGCTGGACAATTTTGTCAAAGAATCAGTGGCAGTGGAATTCTTGACAACTTGACACCTTTTTTGAATCTCTCCAGATTCTTAGGAACACTGCCATGTCAGAAGCTTTAGGACCCACCCTGGGGGTCAGAATTCATGGGGACCTTGATAGAGAAATGGCTTTCCTACAAGGGAAAAAAGGTTCTCTATTGTTTACCAGGCACCGTGTTTGGGTGATCATAACTGTCTTTTTAAATGCCTAATATATGTTAATTATTCTACAACTTGATGAAAGCTCAGTAGCTTGTCTACTCTTCTCTAAATCCCTTATTGAATAATACTTCAATTTTGAAAGAGACTCCGTCTAATATAGTTTTAAATAAACATTAGCTCAGGGTGCTGTTGCATGAAGTCAGAATTCCTCCTAATGCCCTGCCTGGGCTCTTCTCTCAGTATATTGTTTTTAAGGCTGTCTAGGGGGATTTAGAGGTAGACCCCATTGGAATTCTTCATTCCCCACCCCAATCCAGGCCACCCAGATGTGAGCTAAAATCAATCACTGTTGGTGTCACCTTTTACATCCTAAATGAGGCTTGTATAAGATGGGTCTCCCGGTAGTGGACATGAGGATCTGCAAATCCCTTTCTATATTGTATCTGCAGAATGAGCCCCCCAGTCGTACAATGAACAGTGCATGTGTGTTTGCAGAATTCAATAATCCCCATTTTATCAGGCCCTGGCTTCCATCTGCGCCTACCAAACTGGGCAAGCCAAGTCCAGAGGAAAGGATGTGAGTGGGATGTTGCTGAATGTGAAAAGCTTTCTTTAAGGCATCTGGCTTCTGGCACTGTGCCTGAGCTTTCAGGAGGCCTCCTCCACTCTCTCCAGGCTAATCGCCTTCAGCATTCCGGAGGGAGATGGAATTAAAACCTTGTAACCGTTATTTTCACTTTACAAAAACTAGTCAATTTTGAATGAAATCTGTGGCTATATCGATAAGATGTCGGACTAAGGACCGCCCCCAGTAAATAATTTCTAGAAATAAGGAAACAGCACTTTTTTTATTTAAAGAAAAGACAAGGTTAACATTCATCAACAAAGATTTATTAAACACTGCTTTGTCAGGCACCGAGGATGTAAATATCATGGATAAAATATCATGGATAAAATGATTGCTTCTCCAGAGGAGCTTACAGGTTCAAATTCTTTCACTATATAATAATGCCTAATATCAGTGAACATCGTTAAACACTTTATAATTATTATTTAATTCAAGCCTCACAACAATCCTGGTTAGGTCGGTGCTATTATTATCCCCATTTTATAGATGAGGAAACTGAGGCAGATGAGGATTTAGTGATTAAACAAAACCCAGGTCACATAGCAATTAAGTATCTGACCGTGGATTTTCCTTACTCTAGCCCTATCTATTGTAACAGCTCATAGTATCTATCAATTGGTAAAAATTATACAATTTACTGCATTTGTCGTAACTATAACAATAATGATGAACTGAATCAGAAACTGTATAGATGGGTTATTAGGAAGCGGATCAAGGACAATGTAGAAAGAGTAAATCTACAATAAATTGCCTCTCAAGGAACAAAATCTGCTGCTCGGTGGCAAAGTAGATAGAATGTCTGGCCAGGAGTCAGGAAGACCCAAGTTCAAATATAGCCTCAGAAACTTAGTAGTTGTGCGACCTTTGGCTAGTTACGCAAGCCTGTTTGCCTCAGTTTCCCTGTCTGTCAAATGAGCTGGAGAAGGATGTGAAAAAACCACTGTATTTTCTTTGCCAAGACCCCAAAAGGGATCACTAACAGTTGGACACAACTGAAATGACTAAACAGCAACAACAAAAAAGAACGAAGCATTAGAAGAAGTAACAACACAGGGATGCAATAGGTTCTACAAGGACAATTTTAATTAAAGGGAAATGTGTCTGGATAGCAAAAATTCAGATTATAAGAGCTTAACACAGTTAAAAATACTACAACCTAATAATGCAAACTTTTCCTTCAGACATATAATGACTACCCATTCCTTCAGCTATGTAGACCTTCAAAACATCCTCAGGTAGTCAGTAGCTGGCTATAAAAGGAGGTAGAAGCATCATTGGCATGATCTCAGTTGAAGCTAAACTGAGCCAGGACAGAGCAATGATTTTCATATAGAAATTAAGTTTTTATCTAGGAACCAGTTTAGCATTTGTATGGGTCTAGGGAGAAAGGTTTAGGTTAATGATTGAATAGGACTTGGGGCTTTTATAAGGACAGATGGGGGATTCTAGTAGCTAAACTCAGGCAGAAATCTACATATCTGAAATTAAGAGAGAACTTTTATTCAGTTTATTTTAGGCAAATAAATTCTTCTGAATATTCCCTGTCTGCTATACATTTCTATTTCTAATTGTATTGATTTTGATTAAGCAAAAAGTTTTTTATTTCATGAAATGAAGTTTGTTCATTTAATTTTTTATTAGTATTATTATCCTATTTTGTCAAGAACTCTCCCTCTTTGGTAATTATGAAAAGTAGGTGCTTTACTTCTCTTCTAATTTGTTTATGACACAATCTTGTATATGGAGACTATGTATCCATTTGGAAGTGAATGTGGCATATACTCTGAAGGTTGTGCTAAACCTAATTTCTGCAAAACTAAAATATAAATGGGTATAATAACCTACCCTAAATCCCATTATTTCTTCTCCATTAATGGTGAACTCACCTTCATTTTTATCTCAGTAATTTGTCTTCCATCTGTTGCTTTAAAAAGGTTTTGCTAATAGCTCATCTATTTTATTTGTTTTTTTTTTTAAAAAGCTACTGCTTTAATTTATTAGTTCATCACTTTCTTCTGTTCTCAGCTTTGTTGACCTCTTCTTTGATTTTTGCAATTCCTATTTTTGTATTTGGTTATGAATTTTTGAGCAGTCCATTCTCATAAATTATTTCTAGGTACCAATTCATTGAATTATTCTTTCTTTTGTTAATGAAGGTATTAAGAAATATACATTTTTACTTAATGACTGCTTTGATGGCATTTCAAAAATTGTGGCATATTAAAGCATTGTTGTCATTTTCTTAGCTGAAATATTTTCATGTATTATTCAACTTATTTATTCTTTAGGGGTATATCATTTAGTTTCCATTTCAGTTTGAATTCTTTCTTCAGATTCCTTTGTTTATTTATTTTCTAGAATTTAGTTATTTAGAATATTTTTCCATGGTTACATAATTCATGATTTTTCCCACCCCTCTTGATTCCCCCCTTCCTGAGCTGATGAGCAATTCCACTGGGTTATATATATGTGTGTCATTGTTCAAAACCTATTTCCATTTCATTTGTATTTGCAATAAAGGGATCTTTTAACATCAAAACCGCAATCGTATCCCCATAAAACAATGTGATCAATCATATGTTTTTCTTCTGTGTTTCTACTCCCACAGTTCTTTCTCTGGATGTGGATAGCATTCTTTCTCATAAGTCCTTCAGAATTGTCTTGGATCATTGCCTTACTGCTAGTAGAGAAGTCATTTACATTCGGTTGTGCCACAGTGTATCAGTCTCTGTATACAATGTTCTCCTGGTTCTGCTCCTTTCACTCTACATCACTTCTTGGAGGTCATTCCAATCTCCATGGAATTCCTCAAGTTCATTATTCCTTTTAGCACAATAGTATTCCATTACCAACATGTACCACAATTTGTTCAGCCATTCCCCAATTGAAGGGCATCCCCTCATTTTCCAATTTTTTGCTACCACAAAGAGCGCAGCTATGAATATTCTTGTACAAGTCTTTTTCCTTATTATCTCTTTGGGGTACAAACCCAGCAGTGCTATGGCTGGATCAAAGGGTAGGCAGTCTTTTAAAGTCCTTTGTGCATAATTCCAAATTGCCCTCCGGAATGGTTAGACCAATTCACAACTCCACCAGTTGTGTACTGGTCTTCCAATTTTGCCACATCCCCTCCAACATTTATCACTTTCCTTTGCTGCCATATTGACCACAGATACCTTTATTTATTACAATTTTATCTTATTGAGTTTGGTAAAGGATTTGTTCAATATTTCTCCTTTTCGGGGGCAGTTGGGTGGCTCAGTGGATTGAGAGTCAGGCCTAGAGATGGGAGATCCTGGTTCAAATCTGGCCTCAGACACTTCCCAGCTTTGTGACCCTGTGCAAGTCACTTAACCCCCATTGCCTAGCCTTTATCACTCTTCTACATAGTATTGACTCCAAGGCAGAAGGTACAGCTTAAAAAAAAATTCTCCTTTTCATCCTTTAAATCACTTAACCTCTGCCTATTTGTATGCTCTTCTGACATGCTCTAATTATGAGATCTAGTAAAATCTTTCCCTTTCTTTCACATTTCTAACCAGAATATTCTTTTTCCTCTCTCCCTTTCCCCCTCACTTAAAAGAAATAAAAACAATGAAACCACCTTGAGGGCCTTGAATTTGTCTTCTTTATCTCCCTCTGCACTCCTTGGAATCAGTGGGAGCCCCTTCCTAGAATGTATATCTCCTTAACCCTAGACTATCATCTAGGCATTTATTCCTTTCAAACTGGCAACATTTGCTATTTCTAGGTTTGGCTTGTCTGCTGTTTGTTCCAGCTTGGCTTTTCTCCCCCAATTAGGATAGCTGTGAAAGTCCTCTATTCTTTTAAAGATCCATTCCCCTCCTCCTCTCCTACTTTCTCAAACATTCCATCACCAGAAACTGGCTTTTGTCCCCTGCTGCAAGTCTATCATGCCAGGGCAAGACGGCTCTGGCTTCAGTCCTCATTTATCAGAGATTATGCTAGCTTTGGGCTTGCCTAAGTACCCTATGCAGAGCCTGGGTGCTGGCTTCTAGGCATCTTTTGCAGTTCTGGGTTGGAAATGGGATTTTGCCAGCAATTCTCTTTAGTGTTATTAATCCTAACTTCATCTGGCATCTTTTAAAATCTTTACTAGGAAGCTTCTTAGGGGAACTGGACTCGTTTGAAAATTTACATTGCTATTACTACTGGAAATATAATATTTGAATTTTCTTTGATGAAATCCAAAAGAAGCAGAGGGTTGTGAAATATAGATTACATACTCTTTCAATTGAACATATTTAAAAGGACAGTTTCATTCCCTTGTCTCTTTATCTACTTAAATATATTTTTGATACACTAGCACCAGTTTGGTGTTTAGCTGCAGGGTCTACCTAACCTTGGTGCAATCAGAATGTCATTGTAGCATTGAAAATGTTCCTCTAGTTTCTATTGCTGCTATATTTAAATCATTTGAGTTCCTAGACAGAATCTTCAGTGAAACTTCAAGGGGAAGGATGCAGAGTGGTTCAATGTGAACACACAAGGTCATCTGCCCTGTGGGCATCTAGGCTTTAATTGGTTAATTTCCATGTAGAATACTGCTTCTGAAGTATGACCTTCAAGTGTAGGGTAACAATCAGATATGTGCTAGCTCTACAAAGAATTAATTAGATCCGTGTTAGTAGATTAAGTAATGAAGTTTGAATAGGTAGTTACTTTAGAGAAAAGAGTCGATGCATTTAAGTTTAAGAGTTTTATTGATTTTCATATTTTAAGAGGTCCTTTGGATAGTTGCTCCTATTCACTAGTATATCTATAAATGAGCTGGCAAAATAGAAATGATTGATAGAAACATTCTTTAATTGAATAGGCTTATAAAATGCACTGGAGTTGAAGCCTATCAGCAGGTATTGACTTAGGTATAAGAAATATACATGCATATTAAGAGATCTGTTGGACCGCTCTAGTGAAAAGAGAACTTGACTAGACATCACAGGACCTGCATCATGTTTCCAAATATGCCCTAAAATGTAGGTCATTCATTTATTTCTAAATCTGCTATCTCTCCTCCTCCTCCTCCTCCCAACTCTTTCATGAATTAAAAAAAATTCTTTCAAATCTAAGGGATGGGAATAAAAGTCAGAACTCCCTAAGTGCAGTTATCACTGAAGATTGAAGAGGCTGAACTGATAAAGCCCTCATCAACTTGGTGAAGGTAACAGATATGGAGAATGGCAATTGTTGGAGGAGCCATAAGAGGAATTGGTCCAAACATTTTAGAAAGCAATTTAGAACTATAATATAGCTTAAAAGTAATTAAGCTGCCTACCATTTGGCCCCGTGAAACCATTTCTCTCTCTCTCTCTCTCTCTCTCTCTCTCTCTCTCTCTCTCTCTCTCTCTCTCTCTCTCTCTCTCTCTCTCTCTCTCTCTCTCTCTCTCTCTCCATATATATATATATATATATATATATATACACATACATACATACATACATACATATGCCAAAGAGGTCAAAGATAGAGGGAAAGACTTGTATGTGTGTGTGCACATGCACAAAATATTTATAGCAGCACTTTTTATTGTAACAAAGAACTAGAAACAAAATGGATTCCCACCAACTGGGAAATGGTTGAACTAATTATGAGATATGACAGTAATAATATATTGATGAGCCATAAGAAATAAAGAAAAGAATGAAATTAGGGAAACCACAGAAGACATCTAAATTTATTCAGAGTGAGGTAAACAGAACTATTTACAAAATGACTGCAATGATGTATAGAAAAACAACTATCAGAGACTTGAGAATTCTGATCAATACAATGACCAATGATGACTAGAGAACTGATGATGAAACATGACCCCTGCCTCTTGGTAGAGTTGTCATGGATCAGAGATGCAGTGTGAGACACATTTTCACACACAGCCAATGTGTGGATTTTTTTTCATGACTATACTTGTTCAGTTACACTTATTTAATACAGGGCATGACTTTTGTTAGAGAATCACAAGGGAGTTCTTGCATAGGGTCATTTTCTATATGAAGCCTTTTCTAATTGCCAGAAGTGTCAATGCCTCCCCTCCCAATTCGTTTATCTACTGCACGTATATTCATATTCATTCTATTTCTACTTAGTTTTAATAAATATAGAGAAATGAAAGAGAGAAAATGACCATCTTCTTTTTTGGCCCTTAAAAGGACTTGAAACCTGCATCCTTCCTACCTTTCTACTCTCCTTACAAATTAGTCCCCTTTATGCATTCTATCATAAAGAAATGAGCCTACTGCTATTCTTCCAACACACACTCCATCTCTATAATCTGTGCTTTTTTTCATTGCCTGACCTCATTCCTGGAATGTTTTCCTTTCTCACCTCATCCTCCTGGCTTCCTTCAAGAGTTTGCTCAACACCCCTCCCCCCATCCCCAACACTGATAATGCTTTTCCTCTGAGATTATCTTCCATTTGCACTGTATAAATCATGTATGTGTATAGTTATTTGCATATTGTCTCCCTTCTTAATTAGGGAAAATTAAATTAAGCTTTAAAAAGAAATTATTTTCTATGACTCTGTAAATATTTTGCATTTCCTCAACTTGGGCATGTGTTGCATCCACTCAATAGAATAAATTCCTTAAGGGCAAGGGAAGGACGATTTCATTTTTTATCTTCACAGCCCCTGCATCTAATATGGTGCCTTGCGCACAATAGGTACTTAGTAAATGTTTGTTGAATTAAATTTGTGGTGCATTCTTCTTCACTCTATATTCCAGCTGAACTAGCTTACATGGTGTTCTCTTACCGCTGTACCCCACATGTGATATTCCTTCTCCTATTTGCATGCCTTTATAACAGACAGTTCTTCCATGTCTAGAACACACTCCCTTCATAGTCCTGAAGCTCATTTATTGTTATTGTTTTTCAGTTATTTCAGCTGTGTCTGACTCTTAATGACCCCATTTGGGGTTTTCTTGGCAGAGATTCTAGAGTGGTTTGCCATTTCCTTCTCCAGCTCATTTTTACAGATGAAGAAACTAAGGCAAACAGGGCTAAGTGACTTGCCCAGGGTCTGGGGTCAGATTTGAACTCAAGAAGATGAGTCTTCCAGACTCCAGATCAGGGACACTGAACCACCTAGTTGTCCAAGGTTCATAGCAAATACTATATCAATTCTAACAAAGTTGCTGTTACTCTATTCCTCACTCTTAGAATCCTTAACTTCCCTCAAGGATAAGCTCAAGTGCCCTTTCCTGTATGAGACTGAGACTGCAACCTGGTTGTAAATGTAGCTCTAAAACCAATACCTGCTTAGTTCTGGTTAGACGTCACGACCAAGAGAGACATTTGTGAGTCATTGAACTAGCAGAGAGCAGGGAATGTGTTAATTTTGAAATTTTTATCTCTCTGGTACTTTGTCTATTGCTTTGCAGTTACTTAATACAATGCATGTGGAATGGAATCATTTTCAGAAGGATTCATTTAAAGTCCACTGCAGGGACAGCTAGGTGGCTCAGTGAGTGGCCAAACCTGGGACCTAAATTCAAATCTTGCCTCAGATACTTCCTAGTGGTGTGTCCCTGGGGCGAGTCACTTAATCCCAATTGCCTATCCCTAATAGTTCATCTGCCTTGCAACTAACACTTAGTATCAATTCTAAGAAAGAAGGTAAAAATTGTTAAATTAAATACAGTCCACTCTGAAATGGGAGGAAAGAAAGAGATCTAGAAGTATCCTCTAGTTTGCCAGGTACTCTAGTCATTGCTCTGAAAACCCCAGCTGAGGATGATGAGGTAGAGGAGATGAGAAGAGGAAGTGTGTAAATAGAATGTTGTGCCCTAAAGACTCCATTTCCCAGAATTCTTTTTCTCTTCCCAAAATTCCTTTTTCCTTCGTGCCCACATTACATGCTTATGATGTATGGATAAAGTTGTGTGTAACTCCGCCCTCTCTCTCCTGCATGGGCAGCTGGGAAAGCTGGCTTTACTCAGGCTTTTTCTTTTGTTTTTGTTTTATTCCTTTTACTTCAAGTGATTATTAATAAATCCTATAATATATAATACTTGGAGTTATTGTATATTAGTTTTAATCTTTCAGAAGTGTTTGTGCTATCCAATAATAGCTGACATTTATGTATCTCCTCACAATCACAAGTCACTTTCATACCGATGATCTCATTTTATCCTTACTACATTCCATCCAGGTAGACAAGACTATTGCAGTTCATTTGTGTCCCGCTCTTTGTGACCCGATTTGGGGTTTTCTGGGCAAAGATGCTGGACAGCTTTTTCATTTCTTTCTCCAGATCTTTTCACAAATGAGGAAACTGAGGCAACTGGAATTAAGTGATTTGCCCAGGGTCACACAGCTAGTATGAGCTTAAGGCTAGATGTGAACTCAGAAAGGTGAGTCTTCTTGACTCCAGGTCTGGTATTCTTATCCACTTCATTTCTTTTCCCATTTCACAGGTGAAGAGAGATGAAGAGAATGGTTCTTCCCAAGTCATAGCGACAGCCCTGGAATCAGAACCATCACTAGGGGAGGACATTTGGAGCTTTGCATGAGGGTGTCAAAATTTAGGCAGGGGATAGTGTGTCTCCTAGTGGGCCAACTTTTTGAAGACCCATCCCTCTACACACTGCAGCACTGTTACTTGCCCCTGCTTCCTTGCCTAGGGCCCCCATTCCAGTCCCCAGTGCACTACTCTCCTGAGGCCCCGGGACCAATATATCTGCAGCAAATTCTTGCCACCACCCAGAGACCCATCACTCTCCTCCCCTCCTTCCAGGGCTTTGAGTGTTCAAGAATCAGTGACCTTCTGCAAGCATTCAAGAAGGAGTTTCTGGAGACTGAGATAGACTAGAATCTGACTAGAGTGCATCCTTGAAAAGGCAGGTCCAGTGCTCTTTCTACAGTTGTGGGGTAGGGAGGAGCATAGATCTTGATAATAACAAGTCTCTTCTCTGTAGAAGTCAGTATGAAGGCTGAGTGAATATCCCAGGGAAAGCAGTGACCCATGGCTGCCTAGGATGTAGAGTGAGGGTATCGGGCAAAAGGCAATAACCAAGAGAGTGGGACAGGCAGATGTAAATGAATGAATGAATGAAAAAGCAGGAATAAATTAATTGAAAATCATTTATTTAGCATTTGTTAGGCACTGTGCTGAGCTCTAGAAATAGAAATAGAAAGGAGGAAAAGGAAAAGACCCCCAAAGATCCAAATTATTCACCGCATACGGTCCTGTCTGTGACCTTCACCCCAAGAACCAAACCATTTCCCAATAACATTTGACAAACATTTCATTTGCTGAAGCAGACAATTCACCTGCTCAGAGGAGAAAATTAATCTTAATAAACTCAAAGTCTTTCTAGGGCTTGACTCCTGAGGGAGCACAGAGGCATGAAGGCAATTATCTGAAACCAAGGGCTGGCTTTCTCATAGGCAGCCAGCTGTTAATTACTCTGGGTGTCCTATCCATCTTGGGCGTCTGTCTTCTTGCCATCCACCATTCTGATCTACCCATTGCCCTATTCCATTCGGTGGCCCCTTGGTGAGAACATTACAGACCACAAGCTCTATTTCCAACATTTCGGACACATAATTCCAGTTTCATTCATTTTTCTCCTTAATCCCCCAAGTTCAAATTTTCTAATTATGCCTTTTTTTCCTTTTGTCGCTGTTGCTGCATCGAAGAGCTTTCTGCCAACACTGTTGACAGGAATTGTTGCAACAACCTTAGCATGTACTAACAAAATGCATGCCTCAGTAGGGAGCCATTTAATTCTGCATCATGACAGACTAATTGCCTACCCAGGCTATCAAAATTGGTTGATTTCCCAAGGGACAACAGTGTATTTTATAATTTTGAAAATTTCTTTCATCCTTTATGTGTGACAGAAACAAAGTCATTAATCAATTCGTTTAATTCTATAGACCCCCATTCTTGCCTTTGATTTGCAGGGTGACAGAAACTTGAGGGGACTGGACCCAGCAGAAATGAGGGGAGGAGAAATTCCCCCTTAAGAGTCTTCTGAAGAAGATCACCCCAAACCCTTTAGACTGTTGCATATTTTACTAGACATCATGAGCTCCTTAGTTAATTTGTGCCATTTTATGTCATTTTTGGAAGCTTTCCTGGTTTCACAGTTGTGTGCTGAGATATGAATTTCACTGAAACTTCGTGCACTATTTTTCATTTCTTCTTTTTAAAAAATCTTTACCTTCTGTCTTAGAATTTATACTAAGTATCAGTTCCAAGGCAGAAGAGCAGTAGGGGCTAGGCATTTGGGGTAAAGCAACTTGCCCAGGGTCACACAGCTAGGAAGTATCTGAGGCCACATTTGAACCCAGGACCTTTTATCTCCACACTTGGCTCCCTATCCACTGAGCTACCTAGCTGCCCCACCTGCAGTTTTTCAAGTAGAGTAGATGAAGTACTAACCACTAGGTTATTCCTGAGACTCCTACCTTCACAATTTATTTTCCAAACCAACCTCTGTGGTACATGTTATATATACATGTCAGCCAGTCAATAAGCATGTATTAAATGCTTACTATGTGCTAAACATTGGATGAAGTACTGAGATACAAAGGAAGAAAAAAAAACAGCCCCTGCCCTTAAGGACCTTACATTCGAATAAGAGACAACATGTAAATAACTCAGTTTGCAGAAGGGCAGCTAGGTGGCACAGAAAGATCCATCTTTCTTAGTTCAGATCTGGCCTCAGACGCTTACTGGTTGTGTGACCCTGGCAAGTCATTTAACCCTGTTTGCCTCAGTTTCCTTATATGTAAAATGAGCTGGAGAAGGAAATGGCCAACCACTCCAGTATTTTTATCAAGAAAACCTCAAATGGGGTTACAAAGAGTCAGACATGACTGAAAATCAACTAAATAACAACAACAATGGACAAGATATGTCCATATATATGGAAGGTAATCTGATAAGGGAGGGTCCAAGCAGTTGGCATAATCGGGAAAAACCTCTGGCAGAAATTGGGTTTGGAGGTGAACCTTAGAGGAAGCCAGGGAAATTTAGAGGTTGAGTTGAGAGAACAGAGCATCCCAGGCATGGAGGGGTATGCAAAGATACTGCAGTCATGTGCCATTTCCTTCTCCAGCTCATTTTACAGATGAGGCAACAAATACAAAGAAGGGTAAATGACTTGCCCAGGGTCTCACTGTGAGTAAATGTCTGAAGCCAGATTTTGTCTCAGGAAAATGAGTCTTCCTGACTCCAGGCATGGCACTATATCCACCAGGCTACCTAGCTAACCATTTCCTTATGCTTATAGTCTTCAAATACGCAGCTAGCTGGACTTGGTAGACTTTTGTTTATTTTTCATTCAACAAATACAAGTCTTACACTTCTTGGTAACATCTAGAGCCACCCTGAGATAATAGAATCTCTTTCATATGAGCTCTTGGGTCCTTTCTTGACCTACATGTCCAAAGTTAACAACTCAGACTTGTATGACCACAGAATGATATTTGCTGGACAGTACCATCTATTTCCTGGCACCATGTGTAGGATCAATGACCGTTCTTTATAGGACTTTGTTGCACAGTTCCAACTTTTGCCAACATCTCAATGGTTAAATTCCTTCAAGAGACTTAAATATTTCACCATCACTGTTTTCCCTCTTGGTTAGTGTCACTTCTTAGAGTCCCACATCAGTCATGTGATGTTAATTTTCCTCTTGTAGATTCCCGCTCCTTTGGGAGGTTTGGCCAATGTATCCAACAAGGTTAGAAGTTCTGGTGTTGCCATGTTGGTTCATCCTAGCATTTGGAATTTGGCATCTCGCATGAGCTGGAATTCATGAATCAGAGAATTACAGAATTTGAGCATTGAAGGGAGCTCCATGATTATCTAGTCCAATTCTGATCCAAAATGAGTCCTTTACTATAAATCCAAATAGTCACAATGAATATCTACTTGAAGACCTGTAGTGAGAAGGAACTCATTATCTCCTGAGTGATCCCATTCATCATTTAGACAATCTAATGGCTAGGAACTTTTTCTTAACATCAAGCCTAAATGTGTTTCTCTGAAACTTCCATTCATTGCTCTTAGTTGTGCATTCTGGTAACAAACAAAGCAAATTTAATTTCTCTTCCAAATGACAATCCATCACCTTTAGTACAATCATCATGACTGTTTCCTGCTCCAGTATAAACATTCAAAGTTTAAAAAAATTTATCCCCATTTTATATGAATTTAAGGACTGTCATCACCATAACTGCCCTCCTCTAGTAAATGCCTCCGAATGTAAGGATTTCTGCCTTCTTTTGGACCTGACTAGCCAACATGGTAAAGAAAGATGAGCGATCTTAGTAGCTAGCCCCAGCAGCTATGCTGCCATCATTATCACCTAATGCCCCTCTCTATCTTTGACCTTCAGTGCCGTACCCTCTGTCACAAACAAATTATCTCACTCCATTCTCAGTTCAAAGATTCCCCTTGCTTCACACAACAGTGGGGAGCAGAGATTGAATCACACTTCAGTGATGACTACTTGGCTATTTGGTAAAGAGGTTTCCTATTCAGATTTGAGGTGAACTAGGGAGTCATAGAGGTTTCTTCTACCTCTGAGGTCTTCTGGTTTGATTCTGAATAGAAACTGTTTTAGAATAATCACATTCTCAAACTAAAACTCCATCTTATGAAATGTCTTTCCTGGTCTTCCTCAATCCCAATGCCTTTCCTCAAGGACTATCCTCTAATTTGTATTTTTGTACATAGTTGTTTGTATGTGGTCTCCCTCCTTTAGACTATAAACTCAGGGATATTTTTCTTTGCCCTTCCTTATATTCTTGGCACTTGGCAGTGTTTCTCCCAGAGTTACAAGCTTAGTAGGTGACAGCTAGATGGTGGAATGGACAGAGCAATGAGCCTGGAATCTGGAACATCTGAGTTCAAATCCAACGTTAGTTAATTTCTGGTTGTGTGACCCTGGAAAATTCACTTAACCTCCATTTGCCTCAGGTTTCTCATCTATATAATGAGGATAAAAATGATACTTACCCCCAGGGTCATTGTGAAGATCAAATGAGATATTGGTAAGGTGCTTAGCACAGTGCCTGGCATGTAGTCTATAGACACTACTTAAAGGCCAACTAACTAGTAGAAGTAGTAGCAGCAGCCCCAGTAACTAAAGTAGTAATAATAGCAGTATTAGCAGTAAAAGTTGTAATTGTAGTTTTGTTATTATGAATAATAATAAAAATAAGTACTTGATGACTTGACTCGGTCATTTCAGCCACAGAGGTCTATCCTGCCTCTATTAAGTAAGAATAAGGGATTTACCACCACTTCTCACACCCACAAGGTCACCAGGCTCTGCAAAATGCACACCCCAAATGTATACATAGGTAGAGTAGGCAGGAAGCTGCCTACTCCATATGATTTTTAAACCCTGAGGCAAAAGTTACCTTTAAAACAGACCCTATCTGCTATTGCCTGAGGTTCTTTAGCAAGGGAGAAAACGTTTCCCCCCACAATTATGATAAATTTGAAGATGCAAATATAACTGAGAGAAGTAATGATCATCTTAATTTCACACTAAATGATAAATAACGGCTATAGTATCTCTTCCCGAGAGAAAACATTGACATAAAGGAATGAGAGAGGGAGAAATAGAGAAAGACAGACAAACAGAGAGAAGAGAGAGAAACAAGAGAGTGAGGAGAGAGAAGTTGAGGTCCTTGAGGAGATGGGGTTCAGGGAGAAACACATAAAGAAGAAAAATAAAGAAAGAAGAGGAAAGAGCTCTGGGAACAAATTATTGATGCCACAATTTTGCACAAGCTTGGATCTACATAAAAACCCTTTAGGTGGGCTTCCAAAACTCAGTTTTAGTGGGAATAAAAAGTACTGGGACAGCTTAGTGATGCAATGGATAGAGTACTAGGTCTGGAATCAGGACAAACTCATCTTTCTGAGTTTAAATCTAGCTTTAGACACTTACTAGCTATGTGATCCTGGGCAAGTCACTTTACCCAAGTTGCTTCAATTTGTTTGTCGGTAAAATGAACTGGAAATGGAAATGGCAAACCATTCCAGGATCTTTACCAAGAAAACCCCAAATGGGAACATGAAGTGTTGGATATGACTAAAAAGACTGAACTATAACCAGAAAAGCATTTAGGTTTCATAATGAGGAATCAAGATAGCAAAGTAGAAGCATAGAAAGCTCAAACATCTCTGAGAATCTTCTCCAACCAAAATTAAAATAACATTTTAAAAATGAATACTGCAGTGGCAGAGACAAGAGACTGAATGAGGCAATTTTCTAGCAGAAGACAACTTGGAAGCTAGGCAGGGTATGTTTCACTAGAGTGAGAGGTAAGTATAGACCACAATAAGGCCATACCAAAGAGAACTAATGCAAGGCAAGAGCAAGCCCCTTACCCCTTACCATCTCCATTGCTTGAAATTCTGAACCCCGTCCCAAGACAATATCAATATTCCAAGACCCTGCCAATACCAACAGCAGAGCACCCAATGCCCACCCTTTGAAGTTCCAAGCTCCAGTACAAGCCCACAGTGAGGCCCCAAGACCCAGAGAAAGGCAGTCACAGTGAGACTGGCCAGTGGAAGCCCAAAAGGATGCCTAGAGACCTTACCCAAGACTAAGATGAGTCACCCAGCCCCAGTACAAGGTGGTTCAGTGTGCTGAATCCTGCAAGCTATCACCCAGCTTTGGGGGAGACTGAATCAGTAGCGGGAGGCAGCATCCCAATATCTCAGTCCAGAGACCATCATATCACTTTGGAAGAACTGAAATCTACAGACATCCAGAACTAGAGTTGAGGGTGGTAGAAAGGAAAAACTGAAGTTTAATAGAGTCCCCCCTTTATCCTGAGAAAAGAGCCCACATTTAAGATAAAAACAGAAGTCAAGAAAAAGGCTAGGATTATGAGCAAACATTAAAAAAAAACTTACCATGTTAAATTATTATGGAGGCAAGGAATAGCAAGGGACAAACTCAGAAGGGGACAATGAGATCAGAGCAAATGCAAAACTTCAAAGAAAAATGAGAATTGATCTTAGACCCTAGAAAAGCTCAAAAAGGATTTCAAAAATTCAAGTAAGAATAGAACAGGAAAAAATGGGAGAAAAGATGAAAGTAATGCGAAAAAGAGTCAATAGCTTGGAAAAGGAGACACACACATGCATGCACGCACACACACACACGCTGAAGAAAATGAAGCCTTAAAAAGAATGCTTGATCAACTGAAAAGAGGTACAAAAATCCAAAGAAGAAAAGTCTTTCTTAAAAGGTAGAAATGGGGAATTGTAAATGGAGATTTAAAAACTCTCTAAAGAAAATAATTCCTTCAAAAATTAGAATTGGGCAAGTGGAAGCTTGTAGTCGAGGCATTGCCATAAAGGCAGGAGACCTCCTCTTCTCCCCGCTTGGGCTGCATAGTCAAGGTCGTGAGTTGAACTGTGTGCGACCTGCCCAGCTGCGTGTTCAAGGTTGGAATAGTCAGCATGAGGGAGGTTTGATAACGACTGTGAGAAACATGTTTTTCTGCCCTTTTTTTGAATCCTCTTGATTCCTCCTGGTGCCTGGCAGGTAACATCATGAATTCCTATGAAGTTGCCCAATTATTGGTTCCTGCTGATGCTGGGTGGTAATGTCATATCTTCCTGTGGTTTTAACCTATATATGCTTTGTCTGAATCCAATAAACTTTGTCGCTATGCATTTCATATAGCGTCCATTCGTTACTCTTCATTTTCATTACCCCAAGTAAAGTCACACAGAGCTGGCCGACCCTGGAGCTGAGCCTTACAGAAGCTAATGACTTTGTGAGACACCAAAAAAATAATAAAAACAAAATCCAAAGAATGAGAAAATAGAAGATATGAAATATTTCATTGGAAAAACAACTGGACCAAAAAATAGATCCAAGAGACACAATTTAAGAATTATTGGATTTCCTGAAAGCCATGATAAAAAATTCTAGACATCATATTACAAAAAATTATCAAAGAAAATTGCCCAGAAATCCTTGAACAAGAAAGTAAAAGAGAAATTAAAAGAATCTACCAATCAACTTCTTAAAAAAAAAAACTAAAAATCAACTCTCAGGAATATTATAGCTAAATTCAAGAGCTCCCAGGTCACGAAGAAATTATTGCAAGCAGTCAGAAAGAAGTAATTCAGATATCATGGAGCACAGGACTTAGTACTTTCCACATTAAAGGATCAAGGGACTTAGAATGTGATATTTCAGGAGAAAAAGGAACTAGGTTTACAACTGAGAATCAACTATCCATCAAAACCGAGTATTGTGAATCTTAAAAACTACTCAGACTGTGATTTAGAAGATTTTATTTAGCTGTTTCCTTATTGTAACAATGGAAATATTTGGTCAACCAAAATTAGGAATGTTTTGGGAACTTTACATTACTCCACCCATACTTAGACATACTTTAGGGGAAGATAAAGTTGTAGACTCCTGATTGAACAATGAAGGTACTTAACTCATACCTTATAGTGAAACTAGAACCTTAAGCTAAGTCTGTTTTTAGATCTAATACAAAAGGGAGTTAAGTACCTATGAAGGTTAAATTAATCACAAAAACGTCAAGTAACTCACAAAAGGTAAGCTTAACAAAGAAGTGTGAAGTACCTCAGAAGATATAATCTAACCAGGGAAGATGAGAACAAAAGAGCAGTGAGAACTAAGAATAGGCAGTTCTGGGAAAAAAAAGTGTCTACTGTGATTGGTAGACATAAAAATTTAGGGGAGGTGACATAAGAGAAAACTCTCTTTAAAAGGAGGCAATTCATGTCAGAGTGGAATTGAGTTCTGAACTCAGTTCAGAACATTGAGTTTAGTGGAGGACTGGAGCTTCCTTGGAGGAGGTCTTGAGGTGAGTGATAAGACTGACTCCCTTTGCCTTAGGCTCAGGGAGGCCACTTTGGCCAAGTCTTTAACTACTACTGCCTGGCTCAGCCTGAGCCAGAGAAGTTTAAATTTAAATTAATTCTCTCTCTCTCTCTCTCTCTCTCTCTCTCTCTCTCTCTCTCTGTCTCTCTCTCTCTCTCTCTCTCTCTCTCTCTCTCTCTCTCTCTCTCTCTTTCTTTCTTTCTTTATCTCTCTCTCTCTCTCCTTTCCTTAATCCTTCATTTATATTAATTAAAATCACCATAATTCCCAGCTGACTTGGGTATTTTATTATTTGGGAATTTTCCCTGACGACCAATTATTTAGATTTAAGTCAAAACACTAAAATTATCCTTACAGTTTATTCTTTCAGGGGGGAAATGGTAATTTAATAAAATAGAAGTTTTACAAGCATTCCTGATGAAAAGACCAGATCTAAACAGAAAATTTGATGTTCAAATACAAGACTTTAAAAAGATAAACAAGAAAGAGGAAATTTAAGAAATTCAATAAGGTCAAACTTTTTATATTCCTCTCTGTGAAAATGATACTTTAATTATTAAAATTTTATCATTATTATTATTTCATCATTATTATATATTTATCATTATTTATCATTATTATTATCATTATCATTATTTAGACAGAGGGTGCAGGAGTAAGTTAATTAGGATGGCTTGATATCAAAAAAATATATCAAGGGATGAAAAGGGATTTCACTAAGAGAAAATGGAAAGGAGAGGCAGAATGGGGTTAATTTTATCTAAAAAGGTGCAAAAAATCTATTTCAGTGGCAGGGAGGATGAGAATAGTGACAGACAATGCTTAAACTTTACTCTCTTTGGAATTGACTCAGAGAGGGAATAATAATCATACTCGTTTGGGTATAGAAATCTGTCTTAGCCTATAAAGTAATAGGAGAGGAATAATAATAAAAAAGAGATGTTATGGAAGGAAGAGTAAAGTGTGGGGATGTAGTGGTTAAAAGCAAAACACTTAGGAGGAGGGATAGAGTGAAAAGAGAAAAAAGTAGGATCAAAAGGGGAAACAAAATAAAGGGGAATATATAGTAGTAATTATAACTGTGAATGTGAATGGGGTGATCTCATCCATAAAATAGATGTGAATATCAGAGTGAATTAAAAAACATGTTAATATGTTGTTTACAAGAAACACATTTGAAGCAGGGAAATACATACAGAATAAATTTAAGGGGCTGGAATAAAATTCATTATGCTTAAGCTGAAGTTTAAAAAGCAAGAGTAGTATTCATAATCTCAGATGAGGGTAATGCAAAAATAGATCTAATTAAAAGGGATAAGGAAGGATATAGTATCTTGATTTAAAAAGTATCATAGACTATGAAGTAAAATATATATGCACCAAATGGTAAAGCCTCCAAATTTTTAAAGAAGAAATTCAAGCTACAAGGGGAAACAGACTATAATACTATACTAGTGGGGGACCTTAACTTTCCCCTCTCATAACTAGATGAATCTAACCAAAAAATAAACAAGAAAAAAGTTGAGGATATGAATGATATTTTAGAAAAGTTAATAGATCTCTCTAGAAGACTAAATAAGAATTTAAAGGAATATAGCTTCTTCTTAGCAGTACATGGCACTTATACATAAACTGACTATGAATTAGGGCATAAAAACCTCACAACCAAATGCAGAAAAATAGACATAATAAATGTATTATTTTCATATCATAATGCAAAAAAAAATTAAGGGAATAGGACAAAGATCAAATCATATAAAGAATAAATAATTTCATTAATGAGGATGACAACAAAGAGACAACATATCAAAATTTATGGGATACATCTAAAGCAGTATTTGGGGGAAAATGTATCTCTCTAAATGTTTACATCAATTAAATAGAGAAGCAGCAGATAAAGGAATAGGGCATACAACTAAAAAAGCAAAAACAAACAAATTTTAAATCCCCAATTAAACACTAATTTGGAAATCCTAAAAATCAAAGGAAAAGTTAGTAAAATTGAAAGAAAACCATTGAACTAACAAACAAGACGAGGAGTTGGATTTTTAAAATTTAATATTAATTTTTCCCCCATGGTTACATGATTCTTATTGTTATCACCCTTTCTCTTCCACCCCCCACCCAGAGTTGATTTCACTGGGTTATACATATATTATCACTCAAATCCTATTTCCATATTATTCACTTTTAAAATAAAGTACTATTTTAAAACCCAAATGCCAAATCATATGCCCATATAAACAAATGTTAAATCATGTTTTCTTCTAGAAAACTCCCACAGTTCCTTCTCTAGATGTGAATAGAATTCTTTCTTATAAGTCCCTCAGCATTGTCCTGGATTACTTTTCATAGCAGAGTCAATCACATTTGATTGTCTCACAATAGTTCAGTTATTGTGTATACTGTTCTCCTGGTTCTGCTTATTTCACTTCACATCAGTTCATGTAGGTATTTTCAGTTTTTATAGAAATCAAGCAGATCATCATTTTTTATAGCCCAACAGTATTCCATCACCATCATATACTACAATTTGTTCAGCTGTTCCACAATTGAGGAACATCCCCTCATTTTCCATTTTTTGCCACCACAAATAGTACAGATATAAATATTTTTGTACAAATAGAACCTATCACATTTTTTTTATTTATTTGGGATACAAACTTAGTAGTGGTATTTCTGGATCAAAGGACATGCATTCTTTTAAAGCCCTTTGGGCATAATTCCAAATTGCCTTCTAGAATGGTTAGATCAATTCACAATTACAAGTTGGTTTTAAGAAAAGATCAAATGAATAAAGTGACAGTTAATTTGATTTTTTTTTAAATAAGGAAAGAGAAAAATGAAATTATCAGTATTATGAATGAAAAGGATGAATTTACCACCAATGAAGAGGAAATTAAAGTAATCATTATATGACATTTTTCCCACTTACATGCCAAATAACTCTGACAATCTAGCTGAAATGGAATAAATATTTACAAAAATATAAATTGGCCAGGTTACCAAAAGAGGAAATAGAATACTTAAATAATTCTATCTCAGAAAAAGAAATTGAGCAAGCTATCAATAAATCCCCTAAGAAAAAAATCTCCAGGACCAGTTTGGTTCATCTAGTGGATTCTATTAACTATTTAAAGAACAATTAATCACAATATTGTATAAACTATTTGAGACAGATAAAACTATTTTGACACAGATATGATGCACCTAAGCCAGGTAAAGCAAAAGCAGAAAGAAAATTATAGACCACTTTACATAATGAATACAGTTGCAAAAAATTTCAAGAAAATACTAGCAAGGAGACTACAGCAAAATATCCCAAGGATCATTCACTATAATCAGGAGGAATTTGTACTAGGAATGCAGGATTGGAATTGAGTCAGATTTATAAGGACACAAGTCATTCTCCAATTGACAAATGGTCAAAGGATATATCAACAAGAAGTTTTCAGAGGAAGAAATCAAAGTTATCAATTATCAGATGAAATTGTCACAAATCACTATTGATTAGAGAAAAACACATTAAAGCAACTCTGAAGTATCATCTCACACCTATCAAGTTAGCCAATATGATAATAAAGGCAAATGATAAATATCAAAGGCATGTGGCAAAATTGGGACACTAATACATTGTTGGAATTTTGAACTGATCTGACCATTTTGGAGGACAATTTGGCTATAAAGGCTATAAAGGCTATAAAACTGTGCATACAGTAATATCACTAGCAGGTTTGTACCTATTTGTAAAAAAAATATTTATAGCTGTGCTTTTTGTGGTGGCAAAGAATTGGAAATTGAGGAGATGTCTATTCATTGGGGAATGGCTGAACAAATTGTTGCATATGATTGTGACAGAATACTATTGCACTATCTATAAGAAAGGATGAGCAGGATGATTTCAGGGGAAAAAAACTCTACATGAACTGATGCAAGGCAAAGTAAGCAGAACCAACAAAATGTACACAGTAACACCAATATTTATGATCAACTGTGAAAGATTTAGTTACTCTCAACAATACAACGATCTAGAACAATCTGTCTTTTGACAAAGAATGATATCTGCCTCCAGAGAAAGAACTATTGGGGCCAGAATGCATATCTAAGCCTGCTATTTTGCACTTTAGTTCATTTGTGTTTTTATTTGGGATTTTGGTTTTATATGAGCATTCTCTCACAAAAATGACCAACATGGACATTTATTTTCCAGGATCATACATGTATAACCCAAAACAATTGTTTGGTTTACTATCTCTGAAAGGAGAAGTAGAAAGGAGGGAAACAACTTAAATCTTATAATTTTGGAAAATGTATGTTGAAAATTGTTATTACATATAATAGAGAAAATACTACAAAAAGGATAGACAGAGGGAGATTAGGAAGAAGGAAGATTTTTGACAAAGAGAACAAAAAAGTATGAAGTTTGGCAAGGAAGTCTTGTGTTTAGGAAACAGAGGTAATCAATCACTCAGTCAAGGAATAAATGGTTATTAAGACTAAAAATAATGTTTCATAAGAAGGTTACAGTGGCCTATATTTTTTCAGGTTAAAACCAATTTGACAATCGTAACCAGTCATTTAAAAAAAGACTTTTTACTAAGGCACAAGAGAGCTGTGTCACTGGATCTGTGTCAACTCCAACTTTTAGTTAGTTAAGGTTAATAATAGATTCTAGGGACTCAGAAGTCCCAGATCAAAGTTCTAAGCACTAAAAAAATACATTTTTTCTTCCTTCACCTTTTACAGCTTATAACTCCATGGTGGCACTGTCTATCTCCAATTTAATTACATTACTATTCAATGTAAGGCTTATCCCTTGGAACCTTTGACAAGGGCCACACTTGAATTCTATGAATTTTTTTTAATGAGACAGAAAGAAAAAATGAAGAAATTTTAATGAAAGGGTAGGCAAGTACATCTTCTTTTAAAAACCTATTATGATGCCTTCTGTGGTGTGAAGATGATTCTTGATCCTAGCAGTGTAAACCTTGAAATTTCTCAGACTTGTGAATGTTAAAAATTTCCACATTGAGGAATCCTCCATTGGAACAAATTCCCTACTGGGAAAACATTCCCCATTTTGATGTGAGAACTCGCCAGGATCAGAAATGGGAGGACCTCTACTCCACCCGTACTTAAGACTGCTTTAGGGGAGAAAATTCCTTGCTAAACAATGAAAGTACTTGGACCCATGCTTATAATAAGGCAAGGAGTTCTTTAAGCCATGCCTGTTTTTTAGAATTGATACAATGAGATGCTAGGTACCTAAAAGGGTCGGGCAAGTTTTCTCTTAATGAGATTAGTTGACTCAGCTATGTTTTCACTGGTTCAGATTTACTGAGGAGATTAGTCGACACAGCAGTATTTTTTCTGGTTTAGATTTACTGAGGAGATTTGTCGACTTAGCAGGAATTCAGATGGGTAGTCCTTTGGAAACCGTCTACAGTGATTGGTAGATGTAAGGACTTAGGGGAGGTGACATAGGAGAAAAAACCCCTATATAAGAAAAAGCAGAATCTCTTGAAAAAGAAATCCTTTTGGAGGATCTCTGATGAGGATCGCTTGGGAAGAATCTCTTGAGAGAGGCTCTGGAGAAGGGAAGCTCTTGGAGGACAATCTCTAAGGAGATCTCGCTGGAGCTCCTCTGAGGGGACTCTGTCCCTCTGGAGGCTCTGGAGAGAGGCCCTTTGGAACTCTCTCTGGTGAAGTCAGCTGAGATGGAGCTGGCCTGGTGTCACTAGAATCCTTGCTTAGAAAGACCTTGTGGTGAGTGTTAAAAGACTGACTGACTGATCTCTCTCTCTTAAGACTCAGGTCTAGGCCATGTTGGCTTAAGGCCCTTCATACTTATTTCCTTTTTCTCTCTTTCTCTCTTTTCTTTAGTTTCACATTTGTATTAATTAAAATCTCTATAAACCCAGTTGACTTGGGTATTTAAATAATTGGGAATATTTCCCTGGCGACCACCTTATATTTGATTTAAAAACCAAGACACTGTAGTGAAACATATTTCTGTGGTCAAATTTACTCACCCTCTCTTATATCTATCACAATTTATATCTTCCACTATTTTAATCAGTACAGTTTAAGACCTCAACCATTTTAAATCTAACAGCGGCAATGTGATATTGTGGAAAGAGTGCTGGACTTTTGGGATCAGGAGATTTTTAGGTCCAAAAGTTGCTAACTGTGACCATGGTCAGCTCATAAATTCTCTGAGCCCTACTAAAATGAGGAAATTTATTTGCTGTAACAGTCACCTCATGGGTTTGATCTATGAATCAAATGAGATAATAAATGTGTAGAAAATACTTTGAAAACCTTAAAGATACAATCTAAATGTCACCTCTTATTATTCCAGGAAAATGCTGCCAGGACCCACTAGCCATGAAGTCCTTCAAATACCAGTTATAGATTGATGGCTAAATTCGGAGAGATTCTTCATTCAAGGGCTGGCCATAAGATGATTGATTTTGAGGGACATAACTCACAGAGACTATCTATTAATAAAAGGGTTACATCCTATATTGATGCCTCCACTGATAAAATCACAGACTCTGAAGTAAGTTAGGGAAGTCCTGACAGAGAAGTGATAAGATCTAAATGAGTGAGGAGAAAAATAAATATAATTAAAATTTTGGACTAATAAAATTAAATAATGAAATAAAATTAACTAATATTCAAATTTTTAAAAGAGAGTGATAGAATCTTTTTGAAAAACTGCTAAAAATTGTTTCTTCAGGAAATTGGTAACTTTGCAGTGGTTATCCAGGCTCTGCTAAAGTTCTGAAATGAAGAGTTACCCATAATCTCTTGAGGTGATGTATTGTACCTTTGGATGGCTCTAATCATCATTAAGTTTTTCATACCATTAAGCTTAAATTGGCCCCTTTGAAACTTCCAAACTTTGCTCCCAAATCTGCCCTCCAGGAACAAGTCTATTCCCTTTGCTACTTGATAGCACTTCATTCTCCAGTGGAACCATGGGCAGTTCCTTCAATCAGTCTACCCATGACATGGGTCAGAAAGACACTTTATCTTCCTGGTTTCTCTAATCTCACCACTTGAGTCTTGATTTATGCCACCACCCTCAGCCTTCTATCCCCTCTGTTCTGAAACCTGGAGGGTAGAATGACAAACTCTTCCCAACACCTCCCTTTGTATAGGACAGAAACAGTACTCTTTTAATTCACTCAACTCTGCATCTGCTGTTCTACTTGGTTTCAAGTCCATGGAACAAAATAACCACTGGTTTCCTCCAATTCCTTTTCTGCTTCCTTTTATGTTCTATCTCCTCCCATTAAATTGCAAGCTCCTTAAGGACAAAAACTGGCTTTAAAAAAATTATTGTATCCCCACTATTTAGTATGGTACCTGGTACATAGAAGGTTCTTAATAAATGTTTATTAGATTATTGGATTGGATTATCCTCCTCTAGACACTAGCCATTTTACCATTATGGTCTATCTTAAGCTGTGGTACCCAGAATTGTGCAACCACTAGGGCAGAATACAAAGGAATGATAGCCTGCTCATTCATAAAAGTAATACCTCTCTTAATATTGCTCAAGACCAAATGAGTTTTTCTGGCTGCCATATCACATTGCTACTTCATATTATAACAAGATAATAATATATTATATATTACATGTATTACATATAATATACATTATTACATATAATGGCATAGTATATGTTACAATATAATAATAATATAAAATAACAATTATAACAATAGCTAACAAATAATAATAAAGGTAATAATATAATCAATGTAATTCTATTATAATACTATATCATTTAATATACAATAAAATAATAAATAATAATAGTTAATAAAGCATCTATGTGCTTGGCATTATGCTAAGCACTTTGTACTAATATTTTATTTTATCTTCATAACACTGGAAGTTAGTGCTATTATTATTCCTATTTTGCAGATGAGGAAATTGAGGCAGATAGCCATTAAGTGACTTGTTCAAGATCACATAACTAGTAAGCATCTGAGGTTAGATTTGAACTTGGGTCCATGCTGACTTCAGACCCTATGCACTATGCCACCTAGCTGCTCAACTTCATATTGAGTTCGAAGTTCTTTAAACCCTATCCTAAGATCTTTTTTCAGGAAGATTCCTAACTACCAATCTTCCCCCATAATTGGAGGGATTTTTATTTTCTTTTCAAAAACTCAAGTGTAATCCATTTAGTCAATCAATATACATTTGTTTTTCATTTGTTTTTAATATTAAACATAATTTAGTAATATTAATATTTAAATTTATCCCTGGAGAAAATGCTTTGGGTAAGGATCTCTCAATTTAGAGAATTCTATTATAATGATAGTTAATAATTTTGGCCCATAAAATAATTTTATTTCTTTCTGGTGCAAAACATATTGGACTTAGAGTCAACAAATCTCAATTTGAATCCCAACTCATCCAACAGTGTGTTCTTATAATTTCTGAGCCTATTTCTTTGTCTATGAAATGGATATAATAACATGTGGCATTCCTATATTTCAGAATTTTTAAGAGGTCCTTGTAAAATAATATATATATATATATATATAAAGGCCTTTTATAGCCATCACAAAGTACTATTTAAATATGAATGATTTTTATTGTTCCCTCAATCAAATGTTATATGAAAAAGAAATTTAGGACTATGCTTCTGTAGTCTCATTAAGGCTTAATCAAGCTTGTTCTATCTAGGATTGAATCCACTTGTAAGAAAAATGATTGGTATGTTCCCAGCAGTTGACATTAAAATGCAGTGCTTACATTGTTATGATTTTTGTTGAACAAGGACAGCTATGGCTGCTTGCATCCAGATTGAACCAAGTACCCAGGAATTGTTAGGACACATAATTTACCCTAAATAAGTGGCATCCCTTAGGAAGTAAAGGTTTTCACATTTCCCCCCCTGACACCTAGGTGGTACTATCGATATATCAGGAGGGCTGATTTTCCCTCAGGTTTCTAAATTCCATGGGCAAAGGTTCACTGGTAAAGAGATGGGGGATGGAAGGGGAGGATGAACATACTTTTGAGTTTAATCTGCATTATGAACATTTTCTGCATCATTTTCTTAGCTCTAGACAATTAAAAAAATTATAAAGTTCTGATTTATAGCATTTGGTCATTTTCAAGGTATAATGATCATATTGAAAACTGAATAATCAAGTCTTGAGAGAGCCTATTCATGCAGGCTCCAGAGCACCCTGGCATGTGGTAAAGATGGTTTTGAATGACAAGATGTGATGAATAGCCTCAGGGAAGAAGTATATTTCTGTGGGAAGAAGTGTGCTCTGCTCTCCCTGGACTCATTAGCCAGGGCAAAAGCCCTCATGGCCGCCATCTAGTAATGGCCCTGGTGGGATGACACCTAAACTTGGAGTTGAAAATGTGGATCAAGTCCTGCATTTGCCATTTATTACTTGTATAATCTTGAGGTTGTTATTTGACTTCTCTAAACCCTAATTCTCCTCTCTGGCACTGAGGGTTTTATAAGAAAAGACCTTTGTAAACCACAACATGCGATGTAAATATGAGCAGTTGCTATACACCATTTCAGAAATATTTTTAAAGGGAAGAAAGTGGTGGTACCAGTGATTCAGTGGTTGCTCAGACCTCTAAAATATTTTCAGTAAAACCAGAATATTCCATCAAGCTGGTCAGACATTTGTGTTTATCAAGGTGTCTAGTTTGTTTTCTTTTCTCAAAAGTTAATTGGTTAGTGGTAAGAAGTGGTTGCCAATTGTGGCAAACTAACTGTGCCAGATTTTATGAGCTTCAAATTTAGGACACAGGGGTCTAACTAAGGCTATTCCTTTTGCAAAACCTAATTATTGAAAGTTATTGGAATCGAATACCTCGTAGATGAAATTCGAAGGAGAAACCTTTATGAGACTATAGAGCAGAAAGAATCTTGGACTTGAAGGAAACTTGGATTCTAATCCATATGTTATTATTTGCAACTTTCTAATATCTTTTTGATCCTCAGTATCTTTATCTGCAAAATGAAAGTAATATTATTACGAAGCAAAGAGTTGACAGATAAGAACCAGAGGGGCTAGCAATTCATTAGTTTCCCTCTGGACAGCACTTTTGACAGTTTTGCCTCTGAAAAAGATTGAGGTTGGGTTGACCAGACTTTTCTGAAGGTTATGTGGTATTGGCCACGGAGTGTGGACCAAGTTGTTACAAGGCAGCGTGGTGTAGTCAGAACTATAATAGAAATGGGTAAAACCAGTAGAAATAGAGTTATAACCTAAATTCTGTCAACAATTGTTACCTTGGAAAAGTCATTTGATCTCTAGTGGCCTCAGTTTCCTTACATGTAAACTTAGGGCCCATTCTAATGTCCTTTCCACCTTCTAACATTTTGAGACTTTATGTATGGCCAATTCCAGCTGGCAAGAGAGATCCTCATGAACAATCCAGAATATTGGAAGTTAGAAAGAAATGTGAACAAAAAACCCTGAGGTCTCTGGCATTATGATCTAAAAGGGTAGTTATTGAAAACAAAATCCTGATGTAGCTCTCTCTCCAGAGAGCAAAACAAATAATGATTGTGACCCTTGTTTGCTGACCCATTTTCTCTAGGTGGAGCCAGAGTGTAGAATCATCATTTTTTTGTGGTTTGGAAGTAGGGAGTCTATGATTTCAGTCATGGTCTTCAAAAGCTGGATTTTTTTTCCTTTAACCCATTTAACAAAGAGTTCTGGCAAGATGGTCAAATCAGAGATCATACCCTCTTTTGTTAGCTCAAAATAGCCAGGTAATCTGTCAAATAAAGGAAGAAACCACAACAAAGACATTAAAAGGGAGGAATTAAAAAAAACTCTTAGAAAACTATCAGGGAACCTAAAGAAATGAATACAAAATAAAGACCTAAGAGAGTGAAAAAAATGAGTAGAAGAATACAGAATTCTGTTTTAAGAAAATAAAGTGAAGAAGTCTGTAATAACTACAACTGTAATACCTAAAAAAGAGAAAGGAACTATCACAGGAAACTAGAGAGGCTGAAAAACTTCATAGGAGAGAATAATAAGGAGGGGCAAAATGGGGTTTTAAATAAAAGCAAAGAAAAAGAGAACTTCAGAAAGGAATTTATAGGGGGAAAGCAGGAAATATATTACAGTCTCCAAAGACCTAAAGATTAATATTACAGAGAAGCTAATGTAAAGGTATATGGCTGGTATGAGCAGTTTCCAATATGTTACCTATGAGTAAATTTGAGGAAAAATAGGGTGTCATTAGAGAAATGCATGATAGAAAGAAAAGATTGACTGTTCACCTGATATAATGGTGAGGAATAACAAGAATTTCATGGATATTTTCTTGATGTCAAAAAAATGTGAAGGAGGCATTGAAAAATTGGGTCTGCTCCTGAGGTGAACTTGGTCTAGAATACGTGATAGAGTTGTATAAGATGTCTAAGCATGAATATGATCTAAACTGAATTACTGGAGAAAATATATAGGAATCATTTGAATATTTTAGTAAACAGAAATGAAATTGAAAATTTGAATGAAGATTTACTAAAACATGATCTATACTAAAAAAAAGGAGAAATAAGAAAGCAGCAGCATCTCAGAAAGAAATCAAGGCCTGGGAAGGGGGAATTCCCTACCCAAATATATTTACAACTTAACCTCATCAAACATTAAAGAACCAACAATCATTGCTATATAAACTGTTGACAAAACAAGGAAAAACAGTATCTTACTAAATGCCTTCTATGTGACAAATATAGTACTGATACCCCAAATAGAGAAAAATAGAGATAGTAATCTATAGACTACTACTAAATATTGATATAAATTATTAAATAGATTATTAGCAGAGGCTACAACAATGTATTTAAAGAATTATTCATTATGACCAGGATAGATTTTAATAGGATTGTAAGTATGAGAAAAACTATTAGCATAACTAATAATATTGTTAATAGATGAAGAAAAAACCTTGAATTATTTGTTTTAATGTTAAGTCTACAAATGAAAGGATTTTTTTCTTACTATGATCTATAGGACTATAAAAAGACAAGATCTTGCATTTTAGAAACATCTGGAAGCTTTCCAGTAAGATAAGGAATGAAGCAAGAATGTCCATTTTTGTGATTATTATTTAACATTGTACTAGATATAGAAATAAGGCAGGCAAAATAATTTAAGGGAATAATCACTGGCAAAAAAAAAAGGAGTCAAAATTATTTCTATTTGTAGATGTAGATTTTCTTAGCAAGTCTTAGAAAAACAGCAAAGCTACTTACTGAGAAAATCACTTGAGTAAAATAGCAAGATACCAAAACAAACTGTAGAAAATTATCAGGATTTCAATATGTTGCTAAGCAAATTCAGGAAGAAGAGACAGAAAGAGAAATTCCAAATAGAATCATTATAAAATATGTCAAGTAGAGGAGTTAATCTGACCTGGCATGCAAAGGACTTACAAATATGATACAACTACAAAATATTTTCATAGAAATAAAAGAAAATTAAATTGGTCAGATATTGTTTATGGCTGGACCACACCAGTATAAGAAAGATAATGCTATTACCTAAATTATTCTACAAATTTGGTATCCTAGCAATCAAATTGCTCAGCATAGATTTTGTGGAACTAAACAAAATTATAATGAAATTTATTTGAAATAATAAAAGGTAAAAAATATTGAAGATTATAATTTTATTAGTTGAAAGTAGTCTCATGTCTCAAATTATTTTGGAAAGCAACGATTATTTTAAAAAAGAAAAAACTAGATAGGCAGAGTCAAGATGGTGGCTTAAAAGCAGCGAAAGTTCAGACCTCTGAAAAACCTTCCTTACCAATGACAAACTAAATGATTATAGGGGACTGAAAATCAAACCAAACAACAAGACAGAGCCAAGGAACCCTCCTGCTATACTCAATTCAAAATGTATGCCCCCCAAAAGCCGGAATTTGAGAACACTTAGTTTTAAGGGGAAGGAAACAGGAAGATCCCACAACCCCTCTCCGTATAACCATGGTTCCAAGCTGAAAGTCTGCTCCCCACCCCATCTGATTCTGTCTCTCTGTCCCTGTCTTACTCTCAACATCTGAAACTTAAACCAGTTATTCACTCTCCTCAATTTCACTCCAGAAACTCTTCAACAAATCTTTTCTGGTCCTCCCTGCTATTCTCACCACCCCCCCCTAACTAGTTCAACTTTCATTATGGGTTTCCTTTCTTTCCTTGTCCTTATTATTTAATTACTAATTTTGTGTTGACCTTGAAAAAGTTATTTTCTTTTTCCGGGCTTAAGTTTCCACATTTTAAAAACAAATAAATGTGATGATCATAAATTTTGCTGCCAGTTTTAACATTTCATGATGCCATTCTTCTTCCCTTATGCTTATGCTCTAAGCCTGCCTGATTACTGGAATAAATATTTTTGGTTTCATTCATTTTCATTCAACATGTTCTAAAATTACCAGGGTCTAATGGCTCTAGAACCAATCCATCTTGACATCCATATTGTTTTCCTGTTTCAAGAAGGATCCAGGAACACCAAGAAAAAACACAGAAACTCCAGCAAATTGGACACAGGCTTTGGAAGAACTCAAAATACAATTCAAAACACAATTAATAGAGGCTGAAGGCAATTGGGAAAAGGAATTAAAAACTAAGATAAGTCATTTGGAAACAGAGACACTTGAACTAAAATGAGAAAATAGTGTCTTGAAAGCCAAAGTCAAACAGCTTGAAAATGAGGCAAAAAACCTGAAAGATGAGACAAAGAAAATGAAAGATGAGGCAAAGGAGATGAAAGATGAGGTAAAGAGGATGAAAGATGACCTCCAAAGAAAATCAGAACAGAAGGAGAAGGATGATCAAAAAGCCAGGGGTGAAATGCAGGCATTAAGAACCAGAATACAACAATTAGAATCAAGTGACTTCACAAGGCAGCAGGACACAATTAAACAAAATCAAAACAATGAAAAAAATGAGGAAAATATGAAGCATCTCATTCAGAAAACAGAAAATCTTTCTTAAAAAATCTTTCCAGGAGAGACAACTTATGAATCATTGGTCCACCAGAAAACCATGACAAAAGAAAAAGCCTGAACATCATACTACAGGAAATTATCCAAAAGAACTGCCCCAATATTCTAGAACAAGAGGGAAAGGTAGAGATTGAAAGAATCCACAGATCACCTCCTGTATTTAATCCCCAACTGAAAAAACCCAGGAATGTTATAGCCAAATTCAAGAACTATCAGACCAAGGAAAAAATATTACAAGCTGCTAAAAATAAGTCATTCAGATACCATGTAACCACAGTGAGGATAACACAGGATCTGGTTGCATCTACAATAAAGGACAAAAGTCATGGAATATGATATTCTGGAAAGCAAGGGAACTAGGTCTACAACTAAGAATCAACTACCTAGCAAAACTGACTATATTCTTACAGGGGAAAGTATGGTCATTTAACAAAATAGAAGAAATTCCAAGCATTTGTAAAAGACCAGACCTGAACAGAATATTTGATGCTCAAGCACAGAACTCAAGAGAATCATCAAAAGGTAATTAAAAAGGAGGAAAAAAGAAAAACAAAACAAAACAAAAAACTTTTTTAAAGAACCCCAATAAGTTAAATAGCAGAGTGGATTAGAATACAAAGCCTTATCATATGCTGTCTACATGAAACACACATGAAGAAGGTAGCTACAGATAGGGTGAAAGTAAGAGGATGGAGCCAAATCTATTGGGCATCAATGGATAAAAAAGGAGGCAGGAGTCACAATCATGATATCTGACAAAGCCAACGTAAAAATAAATCTAGTTAAAAGAGATAGGGAAGGTAATTACATCCTGATAAAAGGCAGTATAGACAATGAGGAAATATCAGTACTCAACATGTATGCACCAAATGGCATATCATCCAAATTCCTGAAGGAGAAACTAGTGGAATTGAAGGAGGAAATAGATAGTAAAACTATACTAGTGGGAGACCTGAACCTACCACTATCAAATTTTGATAAACCAAATAAAAAAATAAATAAGAAAGAGGTAAAAGATGTGAATGAGATATTAGAAAAAATATAGTTAGTAGATATATGGTGAAAAATAAATAGAGACAAAAAGGAATACACCTTCTTTTCAGCAGCACATGGTACATTCACAAAGATTGACCAAGCATTAGGGCATCAAACATGGAAAACAAATGTAGAAAAGCAGAAATAATAAATGCAAACTTTTCATATCATAAGGCAATAAAAAATGATCAGTAAGGGTACATGGAGAGCCAAATCAAAAATTGATTGGAAATTAAATAATATGATTTTACAAAATCGGTTAGAGAACAAATCATAGAAACAATAATTTCATTGAAGAAAATGAAAATGATGAGACATCCTTTCAAAATCTATGGGATTCAGTCTCAGGGGAAAATTTATATCCTTGAGTTCATATATTAAAAAATTAAGGAGGACAGAGGTCAATGAATTTGGACATGCAAATCAAAAAACTTGAAAGCAAACAAATTAAAAATCCCCTGAAGAAAACTAAATTAGAGATCCTAAAAATTAAGGGAGAAATTAATAAAATCAAAAGTGAAAGAACTATTGAACAAATAAATAAGACTAGAAGCTGGTATTTTGGAAAAAAGCAAATAAAATAGACAAAGTACTGGTCAATCTAATAAAAAAAGGAAAGAAGAAAACCAAATTAACAGTATCAAATGAAAAGGAAGAGCTCACTTCCAATGAGGAGGAAATTAAGGCAATCATTAAAAACTATTTTGCCCAATTATATGGCAATAAATATGCCAATCTAGGTGATATGGATGAATATTTACAAATTATAAATTGCTTAGATTAAAAGAAGAAGAAATAGAATTCTTAAATAATCCCATATCATAAAAGAAATTGAATAAGCCAACAAAGAACTCCCTAAGAAAAAATCCTCAGGGCCTGATGGATTCACAAGTGAATTCTATCAAACATTCAAATAACAGCTAATCCCAATATTATAAAAACTATTTGACAGAATAAGTAAAGAGGGAATTCTACCAAATTCCTTTTATGACACAAATATGGTACTGATTCCAAAGCCTGGCAGGTCAAAACTGAAGAAAGAAAACTACAGGCCAATCTCCTTAATGAACATAGATGAAAAAATATTAAATAGGATACTTGCAAAAGCACTCCAGCAAGTGATCAGGAGGGTTATTCAATATGATCAGGTGGGATATATACCAGGAATGCAAGGATGGTTCAATATTAGGAAAACCATCCACATAATCGACCATATCAACAAGCAAACCAACAAAAATCACATGATTATCTCAAGAGATGCAGAAAAAGCCTTTGACAAAATACAACATTCATTTCTATTGAAAACACTAGAAAGTATAGGAATATAAGGGTCTTTCCTAAAAATAATAAACAGTATTTATCTAAAACCATCAGCCAACATCATCTGCAATGGGGATAAATTAGATGCATTCCCAATAATATTAGGAGTGAAACAAGGATGTCCATTATCACCTCTATTATTTAACATTAGACTAGAAACACTAGGAGTAGCAATTAGAGAAGATAAAGGAATTGAAGGCATCAAAATAGGCAAGGAGGAGACCAAGCTATCACTCGTTGTGGATGATATGATGGTCTACTTAAAGAATCCTAGAGAATCAACTAAAAAGCTAGTGGAAATAATCAATAACTTTAGCAAAGTTGCAGGTTACAAAATAAACCTGCATAAGTCATTAGCATTTCTATATATCTCCAACCCATTTCAGCAGCAAGAATTAAAAAGAGAAATTCCATTTAAAATCACCCTAGACAATATAAAATACTTAGGAATCTATCTGCCGAGACAAACACAGGAACTATATGAATACAACTACAAAACATTGAATGCTCATGGGTAGAACAAGCTAACATAATAAAAATAACAATCCTAGCCAAATTAATTTACTTATTCAGTGCCATACCAATTGAACTACCATAAAACTTTTTTTACTGAATTAGAAAAAAACATAACAAAGTTCATTTGGAAGAATAAAAGATCAAGGATATTCAGGGAAATCATGGAAAAAAATGTGAAGGAAGGAGGACTTGCAGTCCCAGATGTCAAACTATACTATAAAGCAGTGGTCATCAAAACAATTTGGTACTGGCTAAGAGACAGAAAGGAGAACCAGTGGAATAGACTTGGGGTAAGTGACCTCAGGAAGATAGTCTATGATAAGCCCAAAGATCCCAGGTTTTGGGACCAAAACCCACTACTTGATAAAAAACTACTGGGAAAATTGGAAGACAGTATAGTAGAGATTAGGTTTGGATCAACATCTCACACTTTACACCAAGATAAACTCAGAATGGGTGAATGACCTGAATATAAAGAAGGAAACTATAGGCAAATTAGGTGAACACAGATTGTATACATGTCAGATCTTAGAGAAAGGAAAGACTTTAAAACCAAGCAAGAGCTAGAAAAAATCACAAAACGTAAAATTATAATTTTGATTACATCAAATTAAAAAGGTTTTGTACAAACAAAAGCAATATAACCAAAATTAGAAGGGAAGCAACAAATTGGGAAACAATCTTTATAACAAAATCCTCTGACAAAGGTCTAATTGCTCAAATTTTTAAAAAGGCTAAACCAATTGTTCAAAAAATCAAGCCATTCTCCAATTGGTAAATGGCCAAGAGACACGAATAGGCAATTTTCAGTTAAAGAAATCAAAACTATTAATAAGCACATGAAAAAGTGTTCTAAATCTCTTATAATCAGAGAAATACAAATCAAAACAACTCTGAGGTATCACCTCACACCTAGTAGATTGACTAACATGATAGCAATGGAAATAATGAATGCTGGAGGGGATGTGGCAAAGTCAGGACATTAATGCATTGCTGGTGGAGTTGTGAATTGATCCAACCATTCTGGAGGGCAATTTGGAACTATGCTCAAAGAGCACTAAAAGACTGTCTGCCCTTTGACCCAGCCATAGCACTGCTGGGTTGTACCCCACGGAGATAATAAGGAAAAAGACTTGTACAAGAATATTCATAGCTGTGCTCTTTGTGGTGGCAAAAAAAAAATGGAAAATGAGGCGATGCCCTTCAACTGGGGAATGGCTGAACAAAATGTGGTATCTGTTGGTGATGGAATACTATTATGCTCAAAGAAATAATAAAGTAGAGGAATTCCATGGGGACTGGAACAACCTCCAGGAATTGATGCAAAGTGAAAGGAGCAGAACCAGGAGAACATTGTACACAGAGACTGATATACTGTGGTGCAATCGAATGTAATGGGCTTCTCCATTATTGGCAATGCAATGATCTGAACAACTGGGAGGGATCTATGAAAAAAAACACATATGCACATTCAGAGGGAAAACTGTGGGAGTAGAAATACAGAAGAAAAAATAATTGCTTCAATACATGGATCGAGGGGATATGGTCGGGGATGTAGACTCATAATGAAAATCCTAATGCAAACACCAACAACATGGAAATAGGTTTTGATCTAGGGCACATGTAATACCCAATGAAATTGCGCCAACTGTGGGAAGGATGGAGGGAGGGGAGGGAGGGAAATAATATATTTCTTGTAACCAAGGTATGATATTCAAAATTGATTGAATAAATTAACTTAAATTTTAAAAAAATTTAAAAAAAACTTAGTAGTGGTCATAAAATAGTGAAGTAGTTGAGAGAAACAACATAGATAATTAAGACTTAGAAAGCATATACAGTAGTCAATTTTTTTAAAAACAAAGAATACAAACTATTGGGAAAATTACATGAAATTAATATTTTAAGAAAATAAAATCAATGTAGGTTGAAGGGAAAAAAGATAAAAATAGGGATAAAACCTTTGCATTAACAATCCCCAATAAAAGCCTGCCATTCAAAATCTAAAGTGAATTGACCCAGTAGTCAAAAGGATATAAATTTTTTTTCTGTGAATATATGCTTTCAAGAACTACATAAAAATTGATTAAAAGCATCAACAATTGAAGAAATATCACTCATTCTCCATCAGTTCAGAAAAGATGTCAAAATATGTTAGAGTTTAGACAGAAAGGTAAAAAAAAGATTAAAAAAGGTAAAAAAAGGTAAAATTCACTGTTGGTAGAGCTGTGTTGTTTTGGTTGTTGTTATTTAATAATTTTGCAGTTGCATCTGATTCTTTATGATTCTTTTGGGGGTTTTCTTGGCAAAGATACTGGAGTGATTTGCCATTTACTTCTTCAGTTCATTTTATAGATGAGAAACTGCAGCAAATAATATTGGGTGACTTGTCCTGGGGCACCCAGTTAGTAAGTGTCTGAGATTATAGTTGAACTGAGGAAAATAGATCTTCCTAACTCCAGGTCAGCACTGTAACCTCTGTGACACCTAGATGCCCATAGGTAGAGCTGTGGATAGTCTAGAAACAATTTGGAACTATTCAAGAAAAGTTGCTGCATACTTTGATTCAAACACGTTTGGGTCTATTTGTTAAGAATATATTACTAGGAAGAGAAGATGCAAATCTTTTGCTATATACAATATAAAAAATATTCATAGCAGTCATGTTTGTGATAATTCATACTCAAATGGATCTTTGATCTTAGCAACGTAGATGTTCCCTCCCGTTATACAGATAACAGCATAGATAGGTGGTTGTCTACTTTATAAGTGGAAATTTTGTATCCTTTGGACATCTCCCAGAATTATTTTCTTGTCCCAAGAATCCTTTTCCCCTTCATTCATGTTTACATTTGTTACGTTTGTATATAAGTTTTGGTTAACGCCTCCTGTGATCTCGCTTTTTCATGTTTGAGGCTGGTGAGCTCCAGGAACTCTAGACTCTAGCCAAAGGGACTGGAAAGTTTGCCATCTCTATTTTTTATTTACCCTGGTGGTTTGCCTTTAGTTCATTGTGCTAGGGCTTTCTTGTCTCCTTAATTAAGTTCCTATTGCTTCAATTCTATCTCCACCTCAAATTCCTGAGAAACAATTCTTTTTTGCCTCTTGTCTGAAAGGCCTTCTCCATCAGGAATGAAGAAAATAAAAAGGTATCCAGAGTGTAATACACTGGCATGGAACATGTAGTTTTTCCCTCCCCAATAAAAGGGGATGCCAAACAGTGAAGAAAGAATCATAGGCAGTCTGTTGAGAGGTTAGTATTCAAACCTTATTGAGAATAGTCCTTGGGTGGTACTGCTTATCAGCAATTTTGCATCCAATGGGTACTGCTCAATCCACAGTCTAGGATGTTGCCCTCTGAGTTCTTTCTCTCCCATGATCTCTTTGTGGGTAATTTTCCATCTCTTGGTCAGTCTACTACCTCTGCTGCTGTTTCTGCTGCAACTGACCTGGTAGCTAATATTCCACAGCTTTGATACCCTGGCAGAGACACATGCCAGTTGTTTTTTGATATCTCACAAGGTTCCATTATCAAAGGAAAGAAGACATAGCCAGGAGGCAGCTCCATCCCAGATGAAGGCTTGCCCACAAAGCCTTGAGCTCTGGCTTCTAACTCAGTGAGGAAAAAGGAATACACAGAGTGTCCTGGTAAATGGTTAATAGCCAAGCTTTCCAGAAAACAAACAAAATATGCACAAACACTTTTAAGTTTAATACTAATTATTGATATTTTATTAGCTTTAAACAATCAACACAATCACAAATCAAGCCAATTTTTAATGGGCAAATGTTCACACTTAAAATTTAACAATTGGCTCTCCAAAGATATTTAGAATTGACTCCAGCACACTCCTGACATCTACCAACTGACTCTAAAACACAGAATGTCATCTTTATACCTCGATGGCAGAAGGAAGAAGAAATCTGAAGAGCTTGGATTGTCCATTTAATATATACATAGAGTTTTAGCTAAGCATCCAGTTTTAAAAGGATCGTGGTTTCCAATAGGAAGCAGTCAGTCGATAAATAAGCCTGCCGTAAAGTGAGGGTAAGGAGTGGGAAATAACTCTTCTCCATCAGCTGTGCTCAAGGTCTACTATATGCATATGTCTAATGTGTATCTATGTGTATTTATATGCATGTGTGTAAGTATCTACACAAATGTAAATGTAAATGCACATACATGTATATGTGTAGCTACTATAGTTGTACACTAGATACAGATATATTTGGTACCTAGGACAAATGATATGAATGGGCAATCAGCTGAACCCCAAATTAATATGCCCCAACCTGTCTCAGAAACAATAACCCATCTTTTAAATTTGGGTTAGCAAAAAGAGAAAAGCAAAGTATGATGCCAATGATTTAAGGAAGGGCTGAACAAACCATACCATATGAAAACAATTAAATACTATTTACCATAAGGAATAATGATTATGAAATACTAAAAGAACCATGAAGAAAGCATATGAGAAATGATGCAAAGTAAAAGGAGAGCTTATAAATAAAATAATATACAAAATTACTATAGCAATGTAAATAAAGACAGCCCTAAAAGGCAAATATAAACAAATCAAAACAATACATAATATTGGTATGGTCCAGGAACACCCCAAAATAAGACTATAATCAGTAATTAATTATGCTATCTGACCACCTAACTTTGAGTCTTCATCCAATATGGTGACCAGGAAACCCAAATTGAGCCAGCATCCTCTTGTGAGAACCAACCCTACCACTTTCCTGAATTCATGGTGTTATGAAGGAGGGGACATTGAATTAGTCTTCTCCCTGGATCATTCTCAGGAAGGTCACTTATCTACCATTCCCTGTACCTACAGAATCCAACACTAGGAAAACATCTTGTGACCAGGTTGAATCATCCTTCATCATTTCTTATCTCTCTTAACTGGCATCTTGCTTTCCTTGCTTTTTGTGGATTAGAATCAGCTCTGTGCAAGCTTGGGAACAATGATAAAGCTTGATTTAATGGTTACTAATATGATTAGCAAAACTCTTATCTATAAATCAATAATCAATTTCATACCCAGAGAATCATTTCTTTCTTGATTCATTTTGCCCATTTCTATTTTCTGTGCCTTTTTCCATGAAAGTCTTAAAGCACTTTATATAATAATCAGTCACTTATATAGCACTTTAGTGACTACAAAACATCTTCCTTTAGATAGTCCTATAGTGTCAGTATTATTATCCTTATTTTATATATGAGGAAATAGATTCAGATGGATGAATTGACTTGCTTGTGGTCCCATACTTACTGGTCATGATCCAAACCCAACTCTGAGACAATGTTCTTTACAAAAAAAAATTTCCCATGCATAGAATAGTTTTTTTAATAAATTTTCTTTGCAATATCATAGGGAGAAGAGAAGAATTATATGAGCTATGTTAAAAGTTGGATAAGGAATGGAAAATTCAAATCCATTTAGTAAATACTTATTAGGTCCCTACTTGTAAGAAATTCTTTAATGCTAGCAATACAAAATTATAAACCAAATATCCCTGTCTTCAAGGAACTTAAAAAGAAAAACTTAAAGACTTAAACATTTTCAATCTATTTTTCTTAATTCAACCACCATTCAAAAAACTGTTCTGTATATGTGGACAAAGCCTGCTTGAAATATAATTTGTTCCCCTATAAAACATCCAGAAAATGGAAGACAACTTGGCCTAGTGACTTGGCTGGGGTTTTCCATTTCACTGTCTACATATCTTTGGATTATATCTATAGAAGCTTATATCATATATACAGTACATTTATAAAGTCTTCTCAACCATTTTCACAAAATGCCTTCTACACTCAGGCTATTATCTCTACCTCCTTGACAGCAGGACCTTGGCATCCTTCTCTGGAACCATGCTGGGAACTATTTGTATAACTTTCATTTTATCTGGTCCCAATTTAGGCTTCTTCACGATTTGTTGGCCATCTCTATGCCATACCACCATATTTTCCCCTTTCCAGATCCACTTTATATATCATCTTCCCCTATTAAAATGTAAGCTCTTTGAGGACATAGTTTAACTGGTTGGTTGGTTTGTGTTTACAACCCTAGCTCTTAGCACAGTGTAGGAAACATCATATGTGCTTAATGTTTTATCTATCCAACTATCTATCTCTCCATCATCTATTTCAATCTATCTATCTATCTATCTATCTATCTGTCTGTCTGTCTGTCTGTCTATCTGTCTATCCATCCATCCATCTATCTATCCATCTATCTATCTATCTATCCATCTATCCATCTATCTATCCATCCATCTATCTATCTATCTATCCATCTATCCATCTATCTATCTATCTATCTATCTATCTATCTATCTATCTATCTATCTATACATCCATATATCTATCTATCTCACAATAGCCCTAGGAGGTAGGAAGTATTATTTCCTACATTTTGCAGAAGAGGAAACTGAGAGTCAGGGAGCTGAAGTGGCTTGTCCATGGTCTTGTAGTTAATTAATGGCAGAGATATGTCTTCTATATATCTTCTGAATCTTGAAATTTAATCTGTGTTTAACTTTCTTATCTTTTATGATAATAATTAAACTCTATAGTCTCTCCTGGATTTAAAATTATGTTATTACAGGATTCTTTTCTATAAAATGGTTTTTTAAATATTTAAACATATAATTGAAACTTGTATAGCTAGATTATTTTGTAAAATGATAATACATAATAAACATACACTTCATGGTATTACAAAGGAAAATCTCTTTCCATTTTCTATTTCTTGATAAAAGCATAATTTTCTGTAGGAAGCTTATACATGGAATTCAAAAAGACTTTTTTTTTTCTTCCTTCACCCAGCTAATTGGGTAAGGTTTCTGATCTCATCTTTCTTTGCTAGTCATAAGCTTTCAGTAATTCTTGGCTATTTTTTTATGTCTCTTTCTATGGCTTTCTTTTGTCTCTTTTGTTTCTGGCATTGTACCAAGAAGGAACCATCTGACTACTGTTGAGATAACCAGCTCCTGTATCCTTGCGTGGAAAACCCATGTGTCTAAAGCAGCTGCATCTGGTTATTTTTTCTCCTCTATCAGAGGAACCTGAAAACTTCCACTGCTCTCTTCCTTTGTCTTCACTCCTCACACTTTCTTTTCCCTCTCTGACTCTCCTTTCCTCTTCTCTCCTCTTCTTTCCTCATGTAACCTAACCTAGCTCTGAAGCTGCCAGTTTAAAATCTATAACTAACAAGGGGACAGCAGGGTGGTTCAGTGGATTGAGAGCCAGGCCTAGAGACAGGAGATCCTAGGTTCAAATCTGGCCTCAGACACTTCCCAGTTGTGTGACCCTGGGCAAGTCACTTAACCCCCATTGCCTAGCCCTTACCAATCTTCTGCCTTGGAGCCAATACACAGTATTGACTCCAAGACAGAAGGTAAGAGTAGCTTGCCTAGAGTGAAACAGCTTAGTAAGTGTCTGAAGCTGGATTTGAACACAGAAAGATGAGTCTACCTTACTCCAGACCTTGAACTCTATTTACTGTGCCACCTACCTGCCAAAGCCTTGGGGTAAATAGTTTGGAGTCATGTACTTTTTTTTAATCAATATATTTTAGGTATCTACTACGTGCCAGGCACTGTGTTAAGTACTGAGGATACAAAGAGAGTCAAAAGACAATTCCCATTTTAAAAAGAGACAATTTCTAACCTGAAGGAGGATAAAATATAATGGGGGGGGGCAGACAACATGCAATCAAATATATACAAAGTAAGCTATATACAGGTGAAGTAGGAGATAATTAATGAAAGAAGCTAAATTGAAGAGAAATTGAGGAAGATTTCCTGAAGAAGGTAGAATTTTAAAGAAATTCTAAAGAAAGCCGGGGGGTCAGTAGTCCAATCTCTTGGGAAAGAGAGTTTTCCAGGCATGGAGGACAACCAGAGAAAAAATCTCAGAGCTGAGAGATAGAGTATCTTGTTAATGAAACAATCAGGAGGCCAGTGTCACTGGAGCAAAGAATACCTGCAGTTAAAAGAGGACTAAGTTATGAAGGGCTTTGAATGCCTTCATATTTATTTTTGGTTTTAGAGCCTAAAGGAAACTAGTGGAATTTATTGAGAAAGAGGGAGAGGTGTGTGACAGGATCAGAGCTGCACTTGAGGGAAATCCCTTAGGTGACTGAATGGAGAATGAATTGGAGTAGACACTTGAGGCAAACTGACCCACCATCAGGCTATTGCAATAATAGACGTGTGAGATGTGAGTGACTGCACCAGAGTGGTAGCAGTGTCAGAGGAGACACAGCATATATGAGGGAGATTATAAAAGTGAAATCAGGAGGACTTGGTAACAGCTTGGATGTGGAGAGACAGGGTTAGCTCCTTAGAAGCTGAAAAGGATAATTGATAAATTAGAAATCCAAAGTGCTCTTCCATTTAGTTCAGCCCCCCATCAGGGAAGGCAGAAGACAATTCCTTTCCTTGCCATTCCCAACAGGTTCACCTTCCCCTTGTCTTTATTTCTGTATCACTAGCTACTCACATGATGCCTCCATTGTAAATCCTCGATAAGCAATTAATTAACTGGCTTGAATCACAGAGCAGTTATGATCAATTGTAATTGTCTCTTAAGAGACAAAAATCAGAAATTAGAAACAGCTTGAAGAAATTGAGAAAATTAAGTAGAAAGTGTCTGTCCGCTTCAAGGATTAAGGAATGGGGGGAAGGATTTTTAACCTTCACTATCCTTTTGCTGATCCAAATGAGTGACAACTGTCAGTCACTTCAGTCAATAACACCTATTCCAATCAGAGTTGTTGTTCTTTTAAAAAAAACCAACAACAAAAAACCAAGAAGATTCAGCCAAACAACTCTTAGCTGTGAGCTTCCATCACAGAATACCTCCCAGGAGTTCTCTCTCATTCCCTAGCCTGCCACTATTCCAAGCTCACTGTGCTCATCCCTCTTCTAAACCAGATTCCAACTGAACGTTGTCTTCAAATACTCTAATTTCATCTTTCCCAACCCTGTGAGTTCTTGCACAGACTCCTGGTGAGTTTCGCTCCCAGATTGGGAGGAGGGAACAACATTGGCTATCCCAGTATGCAATTCTTAGAAATCACACAGCTACGTTTCCGAGACTTTCCAGTCTGGATGGAATGTCTGGATATTTGGTTACATTCAGAATAGGAAAAGGGAACTTATTTTGTTCAATCCTGAATTTATTTATATGCAGAGATCACACACACTGTGTGTGTGGATGTTTGTACAAATGTCCAAGTGTGGAGTAATATAAAGCTATACTTACTACTAAGGGAAACCAAAAACACCTAAAGAAAATAATAAGCATGAGGTTTAATTTCTATAAAATGTGCATGATGGATAATGAACAATGAACTGCCTTAGTTATTCTATTCATTCTTATAACATCTACTCCTGCAAAAATGCTACTCTACCAACCATGATGGTGATGGAGCAATCAGGAGGCCAATGTCACCAAACTAAAGAGTACCTATTGGGGATAAAGAAGAATGGGAAGGTAAGAGGGCCCTATGTTATGTAGCTTTGAATGCCTAATAGAGTATTTGTATCTGATCTTGGAGGCAATAGGAAACCACTGGAATTTATTGAGAAGTGGGGTGGGGTGGCATGATCAGACTTGCACATTAGGAAAACTGAGCTCATTTTGTTCATTCCAGAATTTACACACACACACACACACACACACACACACACACACACACACACACACCCCTCTACCCCTTAGGTGGATAAATGGAGGATAAATTCGAGTGGGTATTGGGAAAAAAACTTCTTTGATTAAAAAAAAATCCTTAGGATCTTTTAATTTTGTTTTGGGTATAAATATTTAGGGGAAAACATGAAAAATATTTTAATTCTCTCAAACAATGAGGAAAAAAAGAAGAAAAACTCAGAATAGGAAAACCATATCAATTAGTCCAGAATAAAAACATATAGTATTCTTTTGTTTTGTTTTGTTTTTAATCTTCCTTCTGTCTTAGCATGCATCAATACTAAATATGAATGTTAAGGCAGAATTGCATTAAGGGCTGTGCAATTGGGGTTAAGTGACTTGTCCAGGGTCACACAGTGTCTGAAGATTTGAATCCAAGACTTCCTCCTGCCTCCAGACCTGACTCCATCCACTGAGCCATCTAGCTGCCCAGAAAGCATATAGGGTTTATTGAATCATTAAAAGACTGTTAGTGATTAAGGAGAAATAGTGTCATAAGGTCAATGTTCACTCTAAGTTTTCATTTTTAGCAAGTGCCCATCTCCATTCCTGCACCTAGGGAAACTCCCAGACTTGGAATGCCCTTTCTTCTCGTTGGTGCAGCTAGGTGGTATAGATAGTGCATAGAGCACCTGGCCTGGAGACAGGAAGACCTGAGTTGAAATCTAATCTCAGATGCCTACTAGCTGTGTGACCCTGAGCAAATCACTTAGCCATGTTTACCTCAGTTTCCTCATCTGTAAAATGAGCTGGAGAAGGAAATGGTAAACCACTTCAGTATCCTTGCCAAGAAAGCCCAACTGGAGTCACAAAAAAATTTGGACACAACTTAAAATGACTCAACAACAATAACCCTGCTCACTTCCACCTGTTAGAATCTTCTCCTTCTATAGTGGGAAGAGGTGGAAGGAGACTGATCAATGAGGGCTGATTAATTGAATATCCCAGGTTGGTTTGAAGGAAATGAAAGATGTAAAGGTCGTACACAGAAACAATGAGGTCTTGGGATTTTTGTCCCTTTTAGAATCTGAGTAGAGGTGTGAAGCCTACAGTCACTCACACAGTGAGCATCCTATTCTGTTGTGGGATATGTGCCCCACTCTCAATTTGTAAAAGGTTTCTGACTTTGGTTGGCAAATGTAAAGGGAGTCTAAGGTTCTTCCACTTAACTGCTATAGAAGGTATGAATAATTCTCTCCATTAACTTGGAGATGGAGTCACTGAGTTGAGTTGCAGAGATGCAAATGCTCCAAGAGCACAGAAGAGAAAGGATATCAGGGGTTTTGCAGCACTGAAGGTGTCATTTAGCCTTTCATGAGTTGGTCAGGGTCACATCTTTGTGCCAGACACATTACGAATGTTGCAAATATGATTTCATTTTATCCTTATGACAAGTATGTGAGATAAGGTGCTATTATTCTCTCCATTTTATAGATGAACAAACTGAGGCAAACAGGGGTTATTCAGCGACTTGATCATTTAGATAATAAATCTCTAAGGTTGGATTTGAACTCCAGTCTTCCTGGCTCCAGGTCCAGTGCTCTATCCATTGTGCAAATTAAGGGGAAAGGAAAACCCCTCAGTATATTTTTAAAAGTCATTTCCATTCATCACTGCCCTCTTTCCATTAGGCATCAAACATCTCTCTTGGCTCCTCACTATATAAAAACCTGATATAATTTTAACTATTTTTAGCTTAATTTTCTTTCTCTCCTTTCTTCCCTTCCCATTCCTCTTTTCTCCACTTTCTTTCCTCTTTCCTTCCCTTCCTCTCCCACTTCTCTCCTCTTTTACCCCTTAGCTTTCTTACTCATCTCTCTCTGCATATGCCGTAGATGAAAGGAAAGGTTGTTCCCCAGGTTATTTTATTTTTCTGCCCTTCCTCTTATTTCTTATGAACTAGTAGGGAGAAGTGTCTGTCCATGAATGCATCCTATATTCTCAGAATATTCACACCAAAAGAACCCTATTAAATCCCTCTTGATTAGAGAAATGCAAATTAAAACCACTCTGGGGTACTGCCTCACACCTACCTATCAGATTGGCTAATAGGACATGATGGAAAATGCTATCTACTTCCAGAGGAAGAAGATCAAAGCATACTATTTTTCACTTTATTCATTTCCTGGGTTACATATGTGCATATACATATATACCTTCTTCCACAACATGATCAATGTCAAGATATGTTTTACAGGTCCACAACAGTATCATCTAGGTTAAGATGCTTGCCGTCTTAGGGAGAGAGGAGGGGAAAGAGAAAGGGAGACAATTTGGAACTCAAAATGTTAGAAAAAATGTTAAAATCATTTTTACATGACATTGGGAAAAATAAAACATTTTTTAAAATATAATTTTGAACTGAGTTAAAAACAAATGATCATGCCACCATTATTAAAGAACAAAACATTGTGGAACAGCTAGTTAGCAGAGTGGATAGAGTTCTACACTTGGAGTTAGGAGGACCTGGGTTCAAATCTGACCTCAGATACTTTCTAGCTCTGTGGCCCTGAGCAAATAAAGTAATTCCAAATGCCTAGCCTTTGCCACTCTTCTTAGAATTGTTTCATGGTAAGGATTATTGTTATTTTTTTAATTGCAGGTTTAGACATGGTGGCACACATTTATAATCACTGCTGCCAGGGCAGCTGAGACTGGTAGATTTCTTGAGCTCAGAAATCGTAAGCTGTTCTAGGGTTAAAGTCAATCAGCGTCCACTCTGAGCCTAACACTGTTATGATGGGCCACCATAAGAGGGAGGAGGGAGGGCTATCAGGCTGCCTAGAGAATGAATGATTTTTGAAAGCATTTATTAAGTACTTACCAAGTCCAAAGGACTGTCCTAAGTGCTGGGAATAAAAAAGAAAAATGAGACCATTTTTGATTGAAAGTAATTCATGCTCCAATGGGAAAGTCAACAATTAAGAAGGGCAAAATTTTCCCGGGTCGGAAATTTTACAGATCAAAGCTTCCATGCTTATTCCCAGTTGCATCAATCAGATCCATGAGTGGCTTCTGCACTTCCAGCCTAGTCAAGGTACAGAGACACAGTCTCAAAAAGAAAAATAAATTCTGAATTTTATTGTTACAAGCTTTCTAGGATCTATGGCAAGATCTCCTTGGTATAGAATGACAAAAAGAATCAAACCAGTCACAGGGTAGGCACAAAAGGGAGGTAAATAGTTAGTGAAGGATTAAAGAGAGAGAGAGAGAGAGAGAGAGAGAGAGAGAGAGAGAGAGAGAGAGAGAGAGAGAGAGAGAGAGAAAGAGAGAGAGAGAGAGAGAGAGAGAGAGAGAGAGAGGGAGAGAGAGAGAGAGAGAGCGCGCAAAACTGAGGAAATAAATATTCTCCAAGATTGTCTGTTTGGCGTAATGTGAGCTCTTCAGACCTTACATCATGTTCCCTCTCAACTGAGCTTGGTGTTGGTAGGCATGTTATTTGTTATTTGCAATATGTATTAGGCAATTAGGTGGTATTGATTGATCATTCAATGGCCCCTGGATTTTATGTCTTACTTTATTAGTCTGCTACTCATTTATTATATCAGCTAGGATTAAAAATCTCATCCTCCCGGTCCCTTTACTCTCCCACTCCCATCCATAAGACAACAAAAGAAATTTTAAGTGTTATCTAAAATGGCTTTTCAGGTGATTGAATGTCTATTTGCAGTGCAGTGGGGAAAGCCTTGGGTAATGCCAATCGTCCGGGAAGTGACTGCATGAAGCTCATCAAGCCAGTGAGGAGCAGAGAGGAATTGCTGTTGTTTGGTCATTGCTGACTCTGTGATCCCATTTAAGGTTTTCTTGGCAGAGATACTGGACTGCTTTGCCATTTCCTTCTTGAGCTCTTTTGCAGATGAGGAACAGAGGCAAGCAGGGTAAAGAGACTTGGTCAGGGTCACAGAGCTAGGTCCGATTTGTCCTCAGGAAGATGAGTTTTCCTGATTCCATGCCCAGTGGTGGATCCACTGAACCTCCTAGCTATAGCCACAAGCTACAAAGAGGAGGGAATCAGACCATCAAAGCTCCTTCCTCACTCACATCATACTGAGGGCACACTGATGGGTACTGATTACCTCTTCCTTTTCTAACTTTCAGACCTTGATCTTCATACTGCTACCTCCTTGCAACACCTTCAAAATATCCTCATCCTATTTGCTTTTCCTGGTGTAGACTTTCAAGTTTCCTGATTGCCCCAGAAAGGGTTCCAATGGCCTCTCATCTTAACCAGAGGGGTTTATAGTCTTGTCAGGCTTGACAAGGGAGATCCCATGCTGACCCTGGCCTGTTTCATCTCTTGCCTGATTCCTGATGTGTGTCCTGCACTCAATTTCCCTTTGGGCTTAGATCCTTCTGTCCACTCCCTGACATCAGGGGCTCTGTATAGAGAATAAAAACATCTGGGTGAAAGAAGAGGAAAATGCTGTCATCTAGCTGATGCCAAATATCTTGATGGGATTCATGTCTCAGCCAGATGTTTTAGGGTGTTGGAAACAAGTTTTGCAGCATAACCAGATGATCTGTATGTGGGATGAGCTCCTAGAAAAGCCATTTCTGGTCTCCATAATCCTTTTCTGGCATTAAAATGTCTTTTTAATCACCTGTAATCTGGGTGTTATCTCACTCGATTTCTGATTCAAATCTAAATGATTCCTTTGGCCTCTGAATGCCTTATGAGTCAGAGACCCAGTGCCTCAGTCCCTCTCCCCATTTCTGGTTTTAGGCAAAGTTTAGGTCATATACATTCAATTTTACTGAGAAGGTTCTGGGAAATGGCTGTGGGCTGTAGTTATAGAAGAGAATTGTGTAATGATATGGAGAAGGCATGATTCGTAAGTAATAGTCAAAGAGAGAATGACAGGTGTTTGGCTGAGGCCTGGATCTGAAGGGGTGGAAGGAAGGTGGGCAAAGGCAGCCTGCTTTGGAAATTGAGCAGATCAAAGAATTCATGCCAGTCATCAATGGGGAAAGAAAGAAAGAAAGAAAGAAAGAAAGAAAGAAAGAAAGAAAGAAAGAAAGAAAGAAAGAAAGAAAGAAAGAAAGAAAGAAAGAAAGAAAGAAAGAAAGAAAGAAAGAAAGAAAGAAAGAAAGAAAGAAAGAAAGAAAGAAAGTGTGAGGGAGAAGAGAGGGAGAAGAGAGAAGAGAGACACAGAGAGTGAAAGAGAGACAGAGAGAGAGAGAGAGAGAGAGAGAGAGAGAGAGAGAGAGAGAGAGAGAGAGAGAGAGAGAGAGAGAGAGAGATATGAGGTTTTCATTTACTGAAAGATCTCTGGGTCCCACATGGTATCAAGGAAAATATAAATAGGGATAGTGCTTTTGATGATAACAGAGAATGCTCACTTAAAAAAATTACCTCTACCAATGCAGATTGATACTTTCTTTGCAATTTACAGCCTCAGAGAAATGTATAAAGAACTGAGAAGTCAATCGACTTGTGCAGTCACATAGCCAGTAGTCATGTACTTGCCAGAGTCACACAGGCCCTGCCCATATAGTCTAGGTTAGTTGTCTTCTTCTTTGTCATTGGCTTGAATCCTCCTTCTGGTGTGTTCTCCCTGATATCCATTGCCAATGACTAGTGCCCCATTACCATTTAACCAATGAAAATGAACTAATTTTAATAAAAGAGAGACAGACGGACGGACGGACATGGGCAGGGGGGGTCATTTACTTAGGATATTTTACAAAAGGATATTTTCTGAGAAGTTATGCCCAAAGCAAAAGCACCATCATTCTCTCCCAACCCCAAAGGTCAAAGTCCCCTCTCTCCCACCCTTGTCCCCGTGGAGAGAGGGCTTAACCATAAGGCTTTCATTACCACACATTTGCCCTCCCAAGTGCCATTAGGATGTCTCTCCTTCGTGGACCTCCGCTCTGCTTCCATGGCGATTCTTCAGGACTTCAGGTGTCTGTAAAGTCTGACATGAATCCCAAGGCCTGGCTCTGGGCCAGCTCCCTCTGCTCTACCCCCTAGTCTGATACGTTCCCACCTAAGAGGATGGGAAGACCGCTGAAAAGAGACCAAGAGCAGACCAAGAGCAGTGGGCCTGGGCGGCCCAAGGCCTTTTACCCACCCAGAGATGGTGGCGAGTTCTCCCTTGATCTCACCATGGGAAAAAGAGGCACGAAGGATAGGGCAAGTGCCTCTTTGTGACCCTCCTCAGATCCATCCTGGGCAGCCAAATGAAAAAGATGGTAAATGGGTCAGAAACAATACCTGTGTGTTCTCTGGAGACCCCATGAGGGTTGCATAAACAAAAAACACTGTATGTGCTTATAAGAGCTGGTCTTGGCACAATGCCTAGCACAGGGGAGACACAATAAATGATAGTTGGTTGATTAAAGAAAAAAAAGAGCAATGAAAAATTCACAAGTATAAGAAAGCGAGAGCACTTTGTCAAGGATGACTCGCCCACCATTTCTAGGATGAGATACTTTGTCATTCAAGCATTTTCAGTGGTGTCCAACTAGGTCACCCCATTTGGGATTGCCTTGGCAAAGACACTGGAGTGGTTTGCCATTTGTCTCCAGCTCATTTTATAGATGAGGAACGGAGGCAAACAGGGCTAAATGGTTTGCCTACCATCTTGCCCAGCAAGTATCTGAGGTCACATTTGAATTCAAGCCCGGTGCTCTGTCCATTGTACCACCCAGCTGCCCCCAATGCTATCAAGAGCATTAAGGACTAGAACAGGAAACAGTTTAGTTGGGTAACAACCTTGAAGAATAACAAATGGACCCCTTGAGTATTGTATTGGTATCCATGGAAGGGTGCAAAGGAGGCATCCCCACATTAGCTAAGTGCTCTCCGGAGGATTCAGGAAATGGAATAGCATCACACCATTTTAGAATTGGAAGGAACATAAGCAGCTGTCTAGTCTGACCACTATCCAGAAGGAGTCCTAACTGTAACCTATCAGGCTTGTGCTATGGAGCCTCTAGGGAGAGGGCGCATCCCTCTAGGAAATCCATTCCACTTTTGGACAGCCCTCATTTTGGGGAGGAGGCAGCGAGGTGGTGCAATGGGTAGATTGCCAAGCTTGAAATCAGAAAGACTCAACTTCCTAAATTCAAATCCAGCCTCAGACATTTACAAATTGTGTGACCCCTGGCAAGTGACTTAATCTTATTTGCCTCCGTTTCCTCATCTTTAAAATGAGCTGGAGAAGGAAATGGCAAATCACTTCGATGTCTTTGCCAAGAAAACCCATAGAAGTCATGAAGATTGAGATGACTGATTTTTAGCAACAAATTTTAGAAAATCTTTTTTTCTGACATGAGGCCTATATTGACCTCATTGCAATATCCACACACAATACCTAGTTCGTCTCTCTGAAAGCAGGCAGAACAAATTTAATCTCTCCTTCATAAGACAGTTGTTCAAATACTTGAAGAGAGCCACCACACCTCCCTCCTTAGTCTTATCTCCTCCAGATTAAATTCCCCAAATTTTAAATGAATAATATGGAAATAGGTGTCACGGATAACATTTGAATAACCCAGTGGGATTGCTTGTCAGCTCTGGGAGTGCAGAGGGAAGAGGGGTGGAAAAGACAATGAATCATCGAAACATGGAAAAATATTTTAAAAATAAAAATGTAAATATCCAAAATTTCTTCCATCAATCCTTATATATTATGGAATCAAAACCCTTCACCGTCCTGGGTTGCCTTCCTCTAAGCAAACTCCAACTTCTCAATGTCTTTCTTAAACAGTAGTGTCCATAACTGAAAACAATATTCCATATGAGGACCAAGTACATTGGAACTACTTCCTGAAACCTACATCATCTTAATGAAGTCCAAGATCTTTTGGGGGGGCACCACATCATGCTGTTTAATCATATTGAAACTGGGGTCCACTAAAACCCCAGGATTTTTTTCCTAGGATAACTTCTTCCTCCTACTTGTAAAGTTGATTTGGGGGACCCAAATGCCAGACTTTTCATTTAACCCCTATTAAATTTCATCTTACTGGAGTCAATCAAAGTTCTGATCTGCCAAGGTCCTGTTGGATCCTGTGTTATCCAGAGTATTAATCATCTTTCCCAGCTTGGTGTCATCAGTGAATTTGATGGGTACACCAACATGTCTTTATCCAGAACTCTGTTAAAAATATTAGGCAGCACATGGTTGAACACAGATTCCTGGGTCCTCTACTGGAGACCTCCTGCCATAGTGATACTGAAATATTGACAACTACATATTAATACACTCATTCAACCAATGCTGAATCCATCTGACTTACTGTCATGTAGTTCATGTCTAACTCCTGCACAGTAGCCAAATCTGGTGGCCTAGAAGAAACAGGCTTGAACAGTCAAAAGTTTTCCCCTTAGAAGTGTGATGCCAGGAATTTGTTCAATATATAAAATAACCAAGGCAGAGCTCTAAGCCAACAACCATGGATTAAAGAAACTGACCCCCTTTAATGAAAGGTATCTCAGATATTTCTCATTATTCTGAGATGCTGCCTTGTTCCTGAGTACAGATTTTATAACCCTCAGGTCCCCAAAAATCCAAATAGTGAACCACAAAATACAAATTCTCTTGGACAGTCCCAGGCTCATATTGGTGATCTTGAGGTTTTGTTGGACAATCAGCCAGAAAGCAGAATCCCACCCAATGTTGGACATTCCAGGGAAGTGATAAAGGATGATGGGGCTCCAGAATGTTCCATCAGTGGTCATAACAGGGGCAAGGTAAGGGTCATTTCTACTCACAGGACTGGCTGAATATACACCCATTGCTGACTATGAGTTCATAAGACAGACAATGAAATGCTTATCTTCTCAAATTGAGTGAGGGGAAGATGTCAGAGGGTAGAGGTCCAAATGATCCCCTTTCTCATGTTAGCATTATTCATCAGGCCACATGGGTGGAGATCCTCTAGCCTGGACATTTTTGTGGTTAAGCATGACTCATAGTATATAATCTTAAACCTACTTCTTAAGGTCTGAAAAATCTGATGTAAGAAAAAAACCCTTTAACATGATGTGAATATAATATGGATTAATAGCTATTTGAGTGAACTTCATTGACCACATATGGATAGAGATATATTGAACAAGAATTTATATAATCACACTAAACTGAGTAATACTGATTGGAAATAAACTAGGGATAGTGTGAACTTTAAATTACTCCACCCTACTGAGATCTTACTTTATGGTGAAGATAAAATTGTAATCTCCTGATTGAACATTGAAGATACTTAGTTCTTACTTTATAGTGAAGCTAGAACTTCAAGCTAAGTCTATTTTTAGATCTTTATACAAAAAGGTGTTAAGTAACTATAAAGGTCAAATTAACCACAAAAAGGTTAAGTAACTAACAAAAGTGAACTTAACAAAGAAGTGTTAAGTAACTCAAAAGATATAATCTAACTAGAGAAGATAAGAACTAAAGAGTGGGCAGTCCTGGAGAAAAGCCTCTGATGTTATTGGTAGATTTGAAAATTTAGAGGAGGGGTCACAAGAGTAAAAGGTCTATATATTTTGCATCACTTCCTCCCTCCAATACCTTTATGGGTGGAGAGGTGGCTGGTGGCAGAGTACTGGGCCTTTTCACACTTTGGCATGGCTACAGCCATTGCTCCATTCAGTGGTGAGTTTCTGGCTGAGTTTTTCTCCTTTACTTTCCAACTTTATCCTCTTAGAAGTCTCTAATCTCCTTCAGAGACCTAGTGGCGGAGATATTGAACTCCCCTAGCACAGGCCAGGTGGGATAAATCCTATAACTTCTTTCCTCTTTCTCCTTAAATCCTTCCCTCTACATTAATTTAAATTACCATAAATTTCCAGACTAACTTGGATATTTTATTTGGGATTTTTCCCTGGCAACCAACTAATTTAGATTTTAAGTCAAAACCCTAAAATTATCTTTACAATAGATCATAACAAACTATGGATAGATCAAGAATGAATAAATCAATTATTTTTCACAGAATTCAGGATCAAAGAAGGAATTTAGTTTACATCTCCCCCATAAATAACTGTTTGTAGATCCTAGGCCCTCTTCTGAGCTAAAGTTGATGCTCAAAAATGCAGAAGTATAGTTTCAATGTCTGGATTGTTTTATATGGGTATAGGACCTACGAACTGTCCAACCAAAGGAGAAGACAGATACTTCTGCCTAATGATGTTTTTCTTATCAACCAGAGCACCCATCTCTGAAACACCAGTGTGGCATGATCTTAAGTGGTTCTTGACCCACCTCTTACTGGAAATTTGTTTTTTTTTTTGCACTCTTTCCCAAGTCAAGGCAAAAACTTTGCCCTCACTGCAGTTGAAATTTAGATATGGTATTAGATTATCAGTCAAGTCCATTTCTGCCATCAAAGTTCTCACAAAACAGCCTTTTTCTTCATAGTTCTACCTAAGCCATGCACACAAAACCAGATCAAGCACACTTAACCATGAAAAAGAGAGAGAGAAGAAAGGAAGGAAGGAAGGAAGGAAAGAAGGAAGGAAGGAAGGAAGGAAGGAAGGAAGGAAGGAAGGAAGGAAGGAAGGAAGGAAGGAAGGAAGGAAGGAAGGAAGGAAGGAAGGAAGGAAGGAAGGAAGGAAGGAAGGAAGGAAGGAAGGAAGGAAGGAAGGAAGGAAGGAAGGAAGGAAGGAAGGAAGGAAGGAAGGAAGGAAGGAAAAGAAAAGAAAAGAAAAAAGAAAGATGTTATCCACTTTCAAAGAAAGAATTGATTGAGTCTGAATGCAGGTTGAAATATTTTACTTTATTTCTTTTATTTTGAGGATGGGGGAAATCTGTGTTTTGTTTGGCTTCATTTTTTCTACAACATGACTAATTTGAAAATGTTTCCCATGGCTGTATATATATATATATATATATATATATATATATATATATATATATATATATAACCTATATCAAATTGCTTGTCTTTTCAATTAAGGGAGAGGGGAGAATGGGACAGAGAAAACCTGATACTCATTTTTTTTAATTGATGTTTTTTTTAATTGTTTTTACATGTAATTAGAAAAAATAAAATATTTTAAAAAGAGGAGAAAACCTATGGCAAGTGTGAATTTGCCTAGGAAAAAAAAGGAATTCCTTCATTCATTTGGTGGTAATCCTGAGTCCCTGAATTAAGTTGAAAGTTCGTAGGTAGCTCCATGAAAGAAGGTGGTAGTTCCTTCTCTTTGGTGGACTGGAAAACACTGACTAACTCAGTATTGACTCAGGCCCCAGTGAAGGTTGTGTGCTAGATGATTAAACTATAAATGACTCTTATCCATAATAAAGATCACAAATAATAAAAAAAATCCATAATAAAGATTAATGAATGTGCTGGAAGCAACATCATTTACCCCATGACCCTGATGCTCCTGATGCTATTACCATTTCTTTATATTATGAGAGTCATTGTAAACTGTCCCTTGGCATTGCCCACCACCACCACCACATTACCACTATTATTATATGCTTTACATTAGTGAGAATACACCACCATATTTCCTGTCTCTACTGATGTTAATGATCAGAGGGCCATCAAATAACATGAAATAATTTTGGTGAATGTAAGAAGTGAATCTTCAACATAGTGCTTTGCTTTTATGTACCTCCCTCTCCCCTTTATCCATGTTTTACCTTTCTGAGGTTTCAGTGAACCAAGGTCATTCCAGGGAAAGGGGGGACATAGAAATGGGGCTGCCCCCAGATGAGAGAGGGGCCAGCATATGGGACTCCTCCTGCATCAACCATCTGCCCACAGCATCAGTTTCTCTTCTGCTTTTACTTGGAGTGTTTTTGTTGTTGTTATTGTTGTTGGATTTTTTGTGAGGGAGGTAAGGAGGAGGTAGGAGGTTATGGAGTGTGGAGCCAAGGAGCAAGAGTGGGGAAAGACAGCATAATACTCTACAGTAAAGTTAACATACGTGTTAAAAAATAAAAGATAAAATGAGAACTGTCCATGGTTTCAGACATCCCCTGGGCTTCTTAGAATGTATTCCGCACAGATAAGAGAGAACTACTTACCAGTACTGGATAACATTGTATAATGTACTTTATTATTACTGTATTTAATGTTAGTTATATCTTGCTGTGTGTTTAATTTATCAATTAAGCTTTATTGTACATATCTACATACATGAAAATCACATTATTTATGGAGTCAGCAGGTGTTCCCTTATATCCATGGTTTCAGCCAACCACAATAGATTTTGGAAAGTAGCCCCATGTATGTATACAAGCCCTTATTATAATGAGATTTTTTTATAATCAATAAATACTAAGCATAATGGGATCTATATCTTTTAGTCAATTTTGTAATGATTAAGATGTTGTTCATTATTTGAAGAGAATCAATGGCAATCATGGAATGATGCCTTCCCTTGCATGTGAATTGGATTTAAGTGAGGCAGAGTTGCACAAAGTCTTCAGACGTACTCCCTCTTCCAGAATCATCAAAGACCAGTGGCAGGACAAAAGTCAAGAAGACTGATGATTGACCAGGATTGCCTTTTGGATGTCTGACCAAGCTCTGAGAACTCCACAGTATCGGCTGGAAAAAAATGTCCCCATTTATTCATTCCTCTAGAAGAAGTCTTCAGAAGCTTGAGGTAGACATTCCCGGTGACTCATTGACAGCTTTGAAACCTATCGGTTACTTTCAACTGGGTTTAGCCTAGCTGCAGAAGCCATTTTACAGAGGTGTGACCATTGGATATGCTACAAATTCTTGGAGCCACAGGTGAGAGCTAAGTGACAGGTGAACCCCAAAAGTGGAGGGGCAGCCCTAAAAAGGATTTGGCAAATCCTCACGCCAGAGGTGCTAGTACTCCTGGAGCACCTAGTCTCTTATTACTTAAAAAAGTTTGCTTATATATATATATATATATATACATATATATACACTACCTCAATGGGTATGTATGTGTATAGATTATTCTCACTAATGTTTTGCATAGATAGGAAAGTGGGGGTATAGGTTAATTGTTCCTGATATTTTCTGTCACCTTATTTCAGTATTAATAAGGTTCAAGATTTTTTCTACACCTTTGGTATCTTCCTCTCCTTCAAATACCTTGCAAATATATCCTTTAAAACCCTCACAACTGTGTTATCTCCAGTCCAGATCCACTCTGCGTATACTCGGGCACATCCAGGCATATTTCCCATGTTTGTTTTCTTCAGTGCCATTTTCCCTCATTTATAGGCACAATTGGAGATGTTAGAGCCTAAGTGTGGTGGTTCAATTGTCTTAGACATTAACAATAACTTATAACCAAAATCTTTTCAGGCATTTTCCATTCCTCACATATATAGATTAACACCCTCCTGCCCCTTAATTCCATGTTCATTTCATATCAAGGCTTACCCACATCAGGAGTATGAGCTTGAGTTATGGACAAAGCCCTAAGAAAGGTCAGAAGGCAAATATTTTACATCAGCACGTGACCTCATCCTTGGCTACAACCCATCCCTGGATGATTTGTGGACATCTCCGCTGCTATTCCTTATTCCCTAACATGGCTACTCTCTATGAGTTTCTTGGATATATCTTGGCAGTTCCCTCCTTTCCTTTTCATTTTAAAATCCTTTTGATTAGTTTTGCAGGCAAATATATATTTTACCAGCCCATGTCAGGTGTTTCTGTCCCTGGCCAGAGACCCGTCATTTTTAGATTTTAAGCCATCATCCAGAAATCTAAAACCCAGTCTTTGGGTCCTTCTTAATTAATTGGCCACTTTCCAAGACTGCTTTTCTCTTCTGAAACCTTTGTCTTTGACCAGCAATAAGGATGAAAATTCCACTTGTGGAGTCCAAGACATCCAAAGTGGGAGGACAGAGGGGCTGCTTTTTCCTGTTGCCATCATGGGTTGGCCCAAGTCTTTATTTTTTTTAGAATTTAAAGAATTTAATTAGTAGAATTAATTAATAAAGAATTAAAGAATTTAAAGAATAAGCATATGATCTTGCATAAGCAGGTTGTGGGAGAGGGTGCAGAAATGTGTAGGGACAACAAGTCAGAAAAAAAGCCAAAGAAGACCCAGGAGTTCTCAACATTGCTCCCATTAAGGGTATTTTTTTATTTCAGAAGCTGATCCAAGGAGACAGTAATTTGAAGAGTTAAATATAAGCAGAGACATAATAGGGAGAAGGAGAACAAAAAGAAACAAAACTAAGATTTTTTTAAGAAACACAACTTGAAAGACAGCTAGCAGAAGGAGATATCCTGAAAAGGAAATAATAATAATAATAATAATACTTATATAGTGCTTAAAACTCTACAAATATTTTTCATTTTATCCCACAAATTCTAATAAAGTACAAGGTAATTGCTATTTTATCATTCCCATTTTACACATAAGGAAACAGGCAATCATAGGTTAAATTACTTCACCAAGATCATAAGCTAGGATGTATCTGAGCCTGAATCTGAACTCAGGTCTCAGATCAAAGCCTCTTTGCAAGATAACTATCAAGGTTCAAAAAATTATTTTTTGAAGAACTTCAAAAGATGATGAAGACACAAAGGGTCTGTTGGAAGTTTCAGATGCCAGGGATCCCTTAGAATAGAGATGTTTCCTAGTTGGTACATAGACTAGAGGAAATAAAAAGATAGAGTTCATCTTAAAACTGATTTGGTGACTAAAGAAAATTAGGAGAAATGAGCTTCATGCACCAATTAATCAATAAGTATTTCTAAAGTGAATTTTCTGTGTCAGGGACAAATACATTTTTTTAAGTCTCTCTTAAAGGATGTTACACTGCCAGGCCTAGGGACCTGAACCACTCATCACTCTCCATTCTCCATTCTCCCTCCACCTGATATGAGATGCTCACCATATCCAGTCCTGATGGAGTCTGGACTCTACTGAGATGGAATTCAGCTCTTTATCTAGAGGGGACAGGGATGTGCCTAAAGGCAGAGGTGTTTTTTGGTGGTGGTGGTGGTTTGTTTTTGTTTTTATTTTATTTTTTTACCACTATCTAGTTTTCCCCAAAGCAAAAAGTGTTCAGTGAACAATTTTAATCAGATTTGGGACAAGGATTTATTTCATATGCACAAAAGAAACGCAAATGAATACAAAAGCTTCCTAGTGTACATGGATAGAATAACTTAAAACAGCATTTTGTTATTTAACTTTAACAACGGTTTTACTCTTTTCAGAGACATATTTACAGACATTGATGATAGCTCAAAAGCTTTAGTACAATTTTAAGTTGTTAGACTATTAAAGCTTAAAACTTTAGGAACCCCCCGTGTATTTAAACCTATTCCACCTTTGGGCACCTTAGAATGTCAGGCATGGAGTCAGGAAGACTTAGGTTCATGAGTTCAAATCTAGCCTTAGATATTTACTAGCTATGTGACCCCTGGCAAGTCACTTAATCCTATTTGCCTTATCTGCAAAATGAGCCAGAGAAGAACATGGCAAAAGGCTCCAGTGTCTTTGCTGAAAAAAATCCCAAGTGGGGGTGTGACTGAAAACAACTAGGAAATAACAATAACAACAAACCTCACAGGGTGATTGTGATCATCAAATGAATTCACGTATATATGGCACTTTTCAATTCTTGAAGTACTTTATATATTCTAGTTCACATCATTGAAGGCAACTTAGGTGACTCGGGATACAGTCAGGAAATTCTGAGTTCGAATGCAGTTGCAGATGCTTCCTAGCTGCGTGACCCTGGACAAGTCCCTTAACCTCTGATTGTCTTATTAAAAAGGACTTCTGGAAAAGGAAATGGCAAACCATTCTGGTATTCTTGCCAAGAAAACCCCATGGATAGCTATGGTCCATGGAGTCATTAAGAATCAGACTGAGTGACTGAAAACAACTACAATCTAACTTCGGTGTCCATCTTCCAGCCATCTCTCACCTGTGGCACCAAGAAGCTGGAGCAGGTGCACTGGTCACAGCTCAGTAAAATAGTCTCAGCAGATGGACTAATGCAGGTAATTCACAGGTCTAAAATCCATCAGTGAATTAGCAGGAGAGTGGGCAGAGAACGCTTTGTTCCAATGGCCATGAAGGCAACTGACGCAGATATTGTGGAGCACTGAGAGCTTGGGAGACAATGGAAAGGCCAAGGTCATCCACCACAGCCTGGGCTATTATCAGTCATCCTGACTTTTGTTTTGCCACTAGATGTTGGTAGAATTCTCTCTGGAACACAGAATGAGGCTGATGACTTTGTTAAGCTCTGCCTCACTTAAATCCAACTTCCATGCAAGTCAAGACATTCCCCCATGTTGTCATTGGTCCCCTTCAAAGTAAAGAATGAATAACAAACCTAATTAGAGCATATAAAGGAAATGTTGAAACAATAGGCTCATATTTCAGCTCCATTCAGCATCATCCAAATTATCCTCTTCCCAGAAATGACTCTGTTGACAAAATGAGAAAGTTTTCAGATTGCCAGTCAGCTCTACTCATTAGACTCAGACCTTTTAAACTAGTAGGGTCATCTCCAAGCCTGGACATAGCTACTTTGAAAATTGTCTCTTCTTTTTTAAGTAGTCACTGTCTTGGAGTAGGGAGAGAACCAAAGGATCATTCAGGGTTTGACACATTTAGTCCTTTCCATACTGGATAGTCCAAGTAAATGCTGAATCACACATGGGGTTGGTCAAAACAAGGGAGGCACTGAAATAGTTTGCCATTTCTTTCTCTGGTGGATCCTTTTTGTTAGACAAGCAGAGGTTAAGTGACTTGCCCAGGGTCACACAGCTAGGAAGTGTCTGCATCTGGATTTGAACTCTGATCTTCCTGACTAGTTTTAGTACTCCGTCCCCTGAATCACTAGTTGCCTTCTATAACATCAACCAGAATTTATAAAGCACTTCAAGGTTTGAAAAATATCCCATGAAATTTCCCTTGTTCTAAAGGTATAACACCCTCCTCAGGGCTCATGTACCTAACTCAAATTGGGATTATCAGTTTGGTTTCTCAGACAAGAGGCTACAACTATGTTCTGGATACCCATCCTCTTGGCTCCTGAACCACCCTGGTGAGGTTCTCCCATATTCGAAGCAAGGTTCCAACCAGAGTTGTGCTAGAACTAGCTCATACAGTTTTGAGAGAACTGATCATGAAGTTTTCTGTGTTTGCATTTATACCCAAAAAGCTGGTGAACACTACAGATTAGGGCTTGTCTTCTTATTTTATTGATTTCAAGATTTAAGAAAATGATGAAAAATAGATTAATAATGCAGAAAAAGATTGTAAAATCTGCCCTGCTTTCTTTTGAGTCAGTTGTTAAATATTTACCAATGCTCTCTGACTTTAAAAACTCCAAGTCCTGTGCTTTTTCCATCACTTACTGCTTTTCCTGAGACGAGAGGAAAGGGTTAGCTGGACAAAATGATTTTCCATTGTCCCTTTCATGTCTTACCTCCTAGAATTCCATGAAAAATGCTTTCCTTTGTTAACTCCATGTGGAGGATGCAAAGGTGTTAATTACACCGTAATATTATACAATAAGGATTTCTCATTTACATAGCACTTCATAATTGCAAAGCACTTTCCTCAAGATAATTTTATGAGATTGTTAATACAAGTATCATTATCAACATTGTATAAATGAGGGAACTAATGCTGTCGGGTTAAGTGACTTGCCCTTGGTTACACAGCCAATGTCAGAATTAAGATGGAAATGCAGGTCTCTTGCTTTTGAAGCTAGTTCTCTTTCTATGCCCGTGAGGTTGTTTTGTGTTTCAGGTTTAGGGAAACAAAGCTTCTTACTTGATCAGCACAGCTTGTTCCCGTACATTTTCTGATCTTATTTGCTCTGTGTCCATAGAATAGCCAATATCCTGTTTGCATTATCCCCTTCGAGGGCAATTTGGGAAGCCTAGAGTTAATTTGCCCTTCCTATTATTTTTAGACTGGCAAGAAGAAGGCACGGGAGTGAATCCAGCCATCTGTGTGTACATGGCTTGCCAAAGGCTCTTTGGACATCGGTATTTGGAGGAGTTCTTCAAGTAGTGAGATTGTGACCATCTGCCATTCTTGACCCAAATGCTTTATGCATCACAAGTATGGTGTAGTGAAAGATGAAACTGGTGTTCCAGGCAGAGAAAGTCTGTTCTCAGCCTGCTAAACACAGATAAAAGCAGCTCCATTTCTTTGTTACAGGAAGACCAAAAGTCTGGGCTTCCTGCAACCCTGGAAAGAAGAGTGTGTATTGCAGCTAGGACCCGATGTGGATGAATACTTAATTCAGTGAAGACGTATTTGAATTCATACTTCATATTTTCATTGAGCAGGAATGGAGCAGGTTTCCTGCCCCATTAAAGGACCCAATCTAGTCCTCCTGACTTGACTTAAAATATTATCCTTAGGATTGAGGCTTTCCCATTAGGAAAAAGCACTTGGGATCCCTTAAAAGTGGACCGACCACTCTCAATCTGGAACTATGCCCAAAGGGCTATAAAAGAATGCATACCTTATGATCCAGCAATTCCACTACCAGGTCTGTAGCCCAAAGAGATTAAAAAATGGGAAAGGACCTATTTGTACTAAAATATTCATAGCTGCGCTCTTTGTGATGGCAAAGAATTGGAACCTAAAGGAATGTCCCTCAATTGGGGAATGGCTTAACAAATTGTAGCATATAATGGTGATGGAATATTGGTGTGCTATAAGGAATGATGAACTGGAGGATTTCAGAATGAAGCATAAAGACCTACAAGAATTGATGCAGATTGAACAAAGCAGAACCAGGAGAGCAGTATACACAGTAACTAAAATATTGTCTGACAATCAACTACGGTAGACTTAGCTAGGACAATTCTGAGGGACAAAGAATGCTCTCCACCTCCAGAGAAAGAGATGCTGGAGTAGCAATGCCGATGAAAACATATGATTTATCTCTTGTTTATTTGGGTATATGACTTAGGGTTTTGGTTTTATAAGACTATTCTCTTAGAAAAATGAATAATCTGGAAAATTCTTTAAGTGGACCACTCTTCTAGGATTTGTGGAGAGCATAGGTCTGGGATTCTCCCACACTGAGGCTCTATCCCTTATTACTTCTCAGCTCCAGCTCTCACATTGTATCCAGGATTCCTATGCTGTCTAAGAAGATTGAGTCAAGGAAATTCTCTGCTCCTATTATTGCACTGCTTTCAAACAACATTCCCACACTTTCCAGCTTGACCCAAGAAGGCCTAAGAGTTCTACAGGGACCTTTGACAGTTTCCATCTGTGGGACTACATGGTGCCCTGGAAAAGTCTTGAGATGTGAAGGTTCTTGCTCCAGGAAAATAAGTCTGTGTCTCTTGTTCTTTGTCCAATTGGCACTCCCAGAACTCTCCCACAGCATCACTGGACTCTCAACTGAGGTCCTTCCCTCCTATTTAAAAGGGAAAAATGATCTTCCTTGACTACTTTATCCTTTCCTCCAGTCTGACAAAAATACACCCTTCTCCAAAAGACCAACACCTCTACAAGCACCCCTGATCCCCTCCCTCCTCCTGCAGATTGTTCCCTTTTCTCTCTCTAATCTTTAATCTCTCTCTTTTTGTCCCTTCCCTGTTGCCTACAAAAATGACCAGAATCCTTCCATATCTACTATCTTTAGCCACTGCCCCCCACAACACACACATGTATCCATACTGGATCTCACTGTTTCTAATATCTTCTTATATCTTTCCTCCATTTCTCTGCCAAACACCTCAAAAATAGTTGTTTACAAAGCTATCAATAATCTTTTAATTGCCCAATCTAATGACCTATTCTTAGTCTTCATCCTTCTTGACTTCTCTGTAGATTTCAATAGTTGCACTCTCTCTCTGTTCCTCTCTCTCTCTCTCTCTCTCTCTCTCTCTCTCTCTCTCTCTCTCTCTCTCTCTCTCTCTCTCTCTCTCTCTCTCTCTCTCTCTCTCTCTCTCTCTCTCTCTCTCTCTCTCTCTCTCTCTCTCTCTCCCCCCCATTTTCATCAGGTATACCCCCAAGGCTCCATCCTACCAACTCTTTTGTCTCATTTGGTGGCTCAATCAACTTCTGTGGGTTCAAATTTCATCTTTATGAAATTGATTCCCAGATGTGTGTGTATATAACCCTCGCCTCTTTCCTGAGCTAGAGAACCCCATTATGAACTTACATATTGGATATTTTGAACTGGATGTTCTGTTGAGATCTGAGATTTAAAATATCCAGAACATGACTCACTACATGTCCTGAACCTTCTCTCCTATCTGCAAACTTCTTTATTTCACAATCTTTTCATCTGTCCAGATTTGCAATGTCAGTATCATCCTTGACTTTTCCCTCTGATCCCACATATCTAATCACTTGCCAAATGCCATCACAGTATCTCATATATACTCATATACCTTTTCTCTCCATTCATATAATCACTGCCTCCAACCCCCCCCCCCCAACTCAGGACTATCGAAATACATTCTTCTTTCTTTCATTCATTATTAATTCAGACTGGCAAGCCTTGGAACTAGGAAGACCTGTAGTCAACTCCTCTCTGTGTGTCCTACAGGCTGTGTCACCCTAGGCAAGTCATTTAACCTTTTGGTGTTCTAGGTAATTCTCTAAGGCTACATAAAGTGCAGAGTTAGGGCTCATTTGCAGTGGCAAAGGAGATTTCCTCTTGTGGGTTTTCCCTAAATTAAATCTCAGGATCAGTCTCTATCTTTATTCTCTCTGCTCATAGCTATCTGCAAATTGTTTGAATTTATATCACCAGTGCCTGGCACATAATGAGTACTTCATAATGCTTTTCCATTCATTTGTTCACATAAATTATAGTGGCAATGTAGTAACCTTGGAACCATGAAGACTTGTATTCAAGTCCTACCTCTGACATAAATGGACTATTTGCTCTATGAACCTTATATACTGTAGGTACACTGTTGGCTCTAAATAAATGTTTCCTCTTCTTTCCTTCACTCCTCCTTCCCTTCTTCCCTCCCTCCCTCTTTTCCTCCCTCCCTCCTTTCCTCCCTCCCTTCCTCCCTCCCTCCCTCTCTTCCTCCCTCCCTCCTTCCCTCCCTCCCTTCCTCCCTCCCTCCCTTCCTTCCTTCCTTCCTTCCTTCCTTCCTTCCTTCCTTCCTTCCTTCCTCCCTTCCTTCCTCCCTTCCCTTCCTCCCTTCCTCCCTCCCTCCCTTCCTTCCCTCCTCCCTCCCTCCCTCCCTCCCTCCCTCCCTCCCTTCCTTCCTTCCTTCCTTCCTTCCTTCCTTCCTTCCTTCCTTCCTTCCTTCCTTCCTTCCTTCCTTCCTTCCTTCCTTCTTCCTTCCTTCCTTCCTTCCTTCCTTCCTTCCTTCCTTCCTTCCTTCCTTCCTTCCTTCCTTCCTTCCTTCCTTCCTTCCTTCCTTCCTTCCTTCCTCCCTTCCTCCCCCTGGCACAGTACATGGCACTCAGTAAAGGTTGAATAAATAATTGATTGATTGATTGTACAGCCCCTCCCCTCTCTGCATCTCTCAACTTGGGTTCTCTCTGTTTTCCTTGTTAAAGGCCAAGTCCAAAGGCTCAGCCTAGGTATATGAAGTGGACATGCATTAATCAATCATCCTTAATGTGGTGTTAAAGGGATGAGGGAGAGCTGACATGCAGCAAGTTCACACTTCATCAAAGAGCTAACCCTGTCAAAGGATTAACACTTCCTTAGAAGGATTCAGGGGAGCCTTACTAAACTCCTCCTGGGCATATACTCTTCAGAGTTGATAGGTGATAGCCTGGTGTCAATGCCTTCAATTTGCAGGCTGTTCTGAAAAGCTGGCCTGGCATGGATTCAGGAGAGAACCTGCTTGTCATATTTTTCTCTCTGATTTTTTAGGGTGGGGGGAATTAGGGGGAGGGAATTGAAAAGATTGTGGGTCCATCTGTTGTCCTTAATGTAAGGGAGATAACATGAACAGGGAATAGTGATGGGGACTGGACCTGAGACTTTATTGGTATAAGGGACTCCTGGGTGAGAAAGCTTTCCCTACTGATACAGGTCAGTACCTCCAACAGAACACAGAAGCTAAAATCCCAGACACAGCCCAGGTGTGACAGAGGTAGGACTGGAACACAGTTCTTCCTGGTTCAAAATCTGCCAATTGAGTGAGTAAGTGACTGAACGTGTTATCAAGTGTTTATTATGTGTCAGGCACTGTGCTAAGTGCTGGGGATACAAATACAAAAGAAACAAACCAACCCCAAACACTAGTCCCTGCTCTCAAAGAGCTTCCATTCTAATAGTGACAATAATACATAAAGGGGGTGGAGGGACCAGAGGAGAGCTGATTCATTTGGGAAGTTACAGCCATGGTAAGGGAAGGCAATTGATTGAGATAGTCTTTTCAGAGATGGAAGTATTGATTTGATGTCTGTCCCAGGACAAGGGAGTAGGGAGGGTAACCATGTTGGCATGAAGATGGCCAGAGAAAAGCATGCTGTTTTGGGGGACTCATTGATCAAAAGCCTAGGGACAAATAGCAACTGGAGGCTGAGCCTGGAGTGCTATGCCATGGCACAGAGGTAGCCAAATGATATATCATTTTAATCTATTTAATAAGACAAATTAGATGGCATAGTGGATAGAGTGATGGACTTGGAGTCAGGAAGACAACTCCCTGAGTTCCAATCTGGCCTCAGATACTCACTAGCTATGTGACCTTGGGTAAGTCACTTAATCTTGTTTGTCTCAGTTTCCTTATCTGTAAAACAAATTGGAAAAGGAATGGCACAGGATCACAAAGAGTCAGACCCAACTTAAATGATCAAATGACAGCAAAATGATGCAATTTAATAATAATAACAATAACTAGTATTTATATAACACCTTAAAGTTTGCAAAGCAGTTGATTTGTTATCACATTTGTTCTTCATAAGAGCCTTGTGAGGAAGGTGCTATTATCTCCATATTACAGAAGAACAAACTGTAACTAACAAAGGCTAAGGGACTTGCCTAGAGCCACGTAGCAAGGAAGCATCTGAGGCAGGGCTAGAAATCAGGTCTTCCTGATTTCAAGTCTAATACTCTCTTCACTGAAACAATAACAGACTAAAGATACAGTTACAAGTCCAAGCATCCTTGAAGTACTCTACAAGCCTTAAAATATCCAGAGAGAAAAGGGAAAGGGAAGGGCACAGCTATTTAATGTACTTTTACTAGGTGCCAGGTCATCCTCTGCCTCCTGGGCCATTGCCCATCTTCCTGACTTTTGTCTGGCCACTGGACTTTGATGACCCTAGAAGGGAGAGTGAGCTTACCCACAGTGTACAACTGTCTCACTTCAATCCAATTCATTAGGAAATCAAGCCATCACTCCATGATGTCATTGGTCCTCTTCAAAAAGCAAAGAAAGAGCAACAAGCCACCGTGTGGCCAGGCTCTATGCAAAGTGCTTGGCAAATATTTCATTTGATCCTCACAACAGCTCTGGGAGATGGGGTTATTAGGATCCCAATTTCCAGTTAAGGAACCTGAGCAGACAGGGTGCAAGTGGCTTGCCCAGGGTCACCCAGCCAGGAAATGTCTGAGGCCATATTTGAACTCGGTTTTCCTTAACTCGAGGTCTAGCACTCTATCCACTGTCATGAGAGTAAGGGTCATCATTTTGAGAGTACAGATAGATATACTTCCAAAGAAGCCTTCGGGGGCTTGCTAAGTCTCTGAAGCGCCCCTGAAGTTCTGTTGGTTCTCTGACTTCCATGCATACCACAGATCGCCTCAACCTTAGCGGCTGTTTCATACGGGCATGCCCTCTCAGCTGCCAACCAACAGAGCCTTAAGAGCTACTCCGCCATGCAGCTCACATTCCTCTCTGACCGCAGTGCTTAATCCTCTTTCCAAATCCACCTTATGTTTCTGTGCAGTGGAGAAAAGGGAAAGCCAAGATTTGGGCTAACTTTGACATTGACATTTAATGGATATTGATTCACAACTTCAGCATTGATTTCCTGCTTTTTCATTTTCTTGAGGATTAATGTAATTAGTTGGGGTCACCTACATATCCTGTGGCCAGATGCCAGCATTAAGGAACATGAAGAGGGAAAAATTCACTTGCACTGAAAAGCATTTTTGTAAATTTATTTGTAAAGTTTGAGATTTTTTTCTTTGAACATAGCTAGAAATTCATTTATTCCTGGCAATTTGTTATATGATTGTTCTTTTATTTCTTCAGCTTTTTTTGTCATAACATGTATGTTATAATAGCTACAGTGAGCAACCACACACGGGGTGTATATACACAGAGTCCAGTATTAAAGAATCTCTGGAGGCAGCTAAGTGGCTCAGTAGATAGAGTGCCAGAACTGGAAACAGGAGGTCTTGAGTTCAAATCTGGACTCAGATACTTCTTAGCTGTGTGGCCCTGACTATGTCGCTTAACCCCAATTGCCTAGCCTTAACCCCAATTACAACTCTTCTGCTTTGGAATCAATTGATTCTAAAATGGAAGATGAGTGGTTAAAAACAAGATTTTTTTTTTCTGTTCCAAATTGTATTTCCCCAAGGTGATCAGATTGCTTTATATTATAATAGCTACAGTGAACAACCATACACAGGGTTCAGTATTCAAGAGTCTGAGGATAAAGTTAAATTTCCATGGACTACAGAACGACTTTGGAAATATCTTCCTGTACCAATTAGCTCATTTATAGACTTGTTGTTTAATGTTTAGCAATTCTCAGGAATAAAATGATGTATATAGGACACATTTTTTAAGTTTAATCTGAATTGCTGACCCTTCTCCTTATTTCTGCCTAGATAATCCTTATTTCTGCCTAGATAATCAACAGAAAAATAAATCAAGCTCTGATTTGTAGTTTTTGCCATGTTTGGATATAAATGCTCACACCGAAAATTTAACAATCAGCTCCCATTAGCAAATTGGAGCTGACTAGTACACTCCCTTCAGATATTTTGTTTTGTTTTAAAATCATGATAAATAGAATTGGGGGACTATATATTCCACATTTATTCAAATAGCCAAAAGTTTGGTGGGATATTTTCCACTCTTGATCCTTTTCTTGCATTCTTTGATCCATCCTTAAGAGCATATTATGTGTGTGTGCTATATTGTCCTAGATATGAAGACACTAAACAAGAGAAGTCAGAGTCATTCCCTGCCTTCATGGTGGTGGTGGTGAAGGTGATACCATATAAAACATACGTGTATAAATATGACATGAATATGACTATCTTGTACACATATAGATAAGCTCCTTAAAAAGAGAGATTGTTTTTTCATTGTTTCCTTGATGCTTAACCTAGTTCCTAGCACATAGTAGATAACTGATAAATGCTTGTTGAAAAATCGAGAATAAAGTGCTATAATTTGTGCTTTATTGGTATTTAGTTGGGTCTTACTTTTCATGATCCCATTTGGGATTTTCATGGCAAAGATAATGGAGCGCTTTGCCATTTTCTTCCCTGGCTCATTTTACAGATGAGGAAACTGAGACAAACAGGGTCAAGTGACTTGTTCAGGATCACACAGCTAGTAAATGTCTGGGGCTAGATTTAAACTCAGGAAGATGAGTCTTCCTTATGCCAGCCCTGGTGCTCTATCTGCTGAACCACCTAACTACCCCTATAATTTATGCTGCTCTTAAACAAGTCACAATCAAATGCATCTTAAAATGATCTTGAAAGAAGATTTGCAAAGTACTGATAACCACAAATATATGAAAGAATGCATTGAATCACTAATAATATGACAAATGCAAATCTAAATATTCTTTCATTTTCACCCCCGCCTGGAAAATTGGTAAAGATGACAAAAAGTAGGAATGGTCAGTGGTGTGGAGTTTGCAGAAATACAAATGCCCTATCTCACTATTGGTGGAGCTGTGAATTGGTCCAACCACTCTGGAAGACAATTTGGAAAACAATATGCTAAAAAAAAGCAACCAAAATGTCCCTGAGCTCCTACTGCTAATAACGAGGGATTTAAAAATAAAGGATTGTGGTGAATTGAACTAGTTAACTATATGGTCAAGACTGGCAGGGAAGGAAAGCGAATTTAGATCAGGGATGATGACCTAGAAAAAATATTGAAGGATGGAGGAATGGCCCTAGAGTAAGGGTAGTGTTGGAGGTAGGGAGGGGAGCGGAAGATTGTGAGCTGGTACTGAACTCCTCTGAGAAAGGAGGAGGAATAATAACCCAGGGGAATGTAGTAGATAATAGTCTCTAGGTCTGGACTGAGTGATAAATCGGAGTCGAGTCAACCTCCATTATAATTTTGAAGAGTGTTGAAGAGAGCAAAGTAGAATAAGCCTCATCAGAATATATAGCTCATGACGAGGTCTCTATAGAAAAGGCAAAAGGATTGAGCTCTTAAAAGTATTTCACTTCCATGGCAGCTTGTGCATGCAAACACTCAAGCTAATAGTGCCTCAAGGACTCACCATCAAGTTCACAAAACAGTCAAGACTGTCTGCCTCTAACTGTTGAATAATCCCATTAAGTCTAGAGATCTCTCCAAACAGCCTGGTAGTTTAGTTTCTCTTTCTGCCTTCCTACAAAGTGGCCCTAGCAGGTAGGACCACTAGAAAATTGACCCTCTCCCCACCCCACTATAGTATATATATATATATATATATATATATATATATATATATATATATATATATATATATATATATATATCCAAAGGGATATGTAATTCCTATTTACAGCACTGCCTCTGCCTTCCTCAATGGTACCCTGTATTCTCTTCCCAGTTCGGGGTGGGAAGAAGCTACTCTTTTCCCTCAAGTATTCATGTTTTTGGCAGTGAGGTGGATCAGTGGAAAGAGAGCTGGCCTGGAGTCAGGAAGACTCATTTTTCTGAGTTCCTATCTGGTCTCAGATGCTCTGGGGAAGTCAATGAACCTTGTTTGCCTCAGTCTCCTCATCTAGAAATGAGCTGGAGAAGGAAATGGCAAACCACTCCAGTATCTTTGTCAAGATGTATGAAAGTGTCTTTTGAATGCTAATAAAAATGAAAAATTTAAAAAGGAAATGAATATTTAAAATACTGATTTTAAAAGATTTTACAATTGTTAAATTTGTTACATAGAGAGAGGGAGAAATATCCTGATTTCTTGTCATCATGATTTAGTGGAAAGAGTAGAGCAGTGATGGCAAATCTTTTAGAGAATGAGTATCCAAACTGCAACCCTCACACTGCCTGTGAGCCAGTCCTTACTCCAGACAGGGGAGGAAGGAAGCACTCCCACTGGGCTGCTGGGTAGAGGGGTGAATGACATGAAAAATGTCCTCAGGCACTGTGGAGAGGGAGAAGGCAGCAGCCCCCTCCAGCACATGTGCCATAGGTTCACCAACATGGGACTAGAGAATTTGTTGTGAGGTGAGCTGGATTAAAATTTTAAGTTTTCTAAAAGAAAATAAGAAAGAAAGAAAACGCCAAATGAGCCACAAAGAATTGGACACAACTGGATGACTGAACAACAATAAAATTAATGTTTTATTGGTGATTGACTTTAATTATATAGAAGCCATCAAAGAACAGCTCTTGAATACAAGGAAGAAAAGAGGAATAATTTCATTATCTGAACTGATTGATTCTGTAGAAGTCTTTTCATCCTTTTTTTTTCCCCCAGGGGATTAGGTTGTCATTTTGAGTTGAATATTTCAGTGTCTGATTAAACTTGATATTGTTTGAAACTTTTTTTCTGATCAAGGGACATATTTTTTCATAAGGAATATGCTCCATTATTTTGCTTTTAATAAGATGATTTTTTTCAGAAGCTACTAAGAATGATCTTGTTTGCATCAAATATTTGTACCCTCAGCTTAGCTGAGGTAGTCTGGTGGTCCTGGGCTAATTGTTAGGTAGGAAGGCTGCGTATGACTGAGCAGAAATGGGCTTCTTCATCTCAAAGATGTAGATAATATTTTAACCCAACTTGATGTTTTTAGATTTGCCTCATGAGTTCTGAGAAGCCAGCTTCCTGAAACAAAGCCATTTGGCATTGGAGGGCAAACATTCTGCAATTCCTGTAGAAATCGGCTAGTTCTTATATTCGTTGTAATCTGTAGTGTGTTCTAGTGGTTAGAGACCTGACCTGGCCAGTAAGACTTAAGTTCAGATTTTGCCTCTGGCACTTACAGGTTGTCCCCCCTCCATTGCTAGTTTCTTCCCTCTGAAGTTACTTCCCATTTGTATCATATGTGTAGAATATACAGAGCTGTTTGTGTGTTGTCTCCACCATTAAAGCACAAGCACCTTAAGGGCAGAAACTATCTTATTTCTTTCTCCTGGAATTCTGTAAATGCTTAATAAATACTTGTTGACTGACCAGCTAGCTACAAGTTTGCTCAGAGCTGTAGGACTTTAGGATGATACAGAATGGTACCAACCTCTCCTCTGTCTCTGTCTCTCTTGTTTCTGTCTTTTTTCTCTGTCTTTCTGTCTGTAGCTCTTCCTTCTCTTTGACTCTATTTCTCTTTCTCTGCCTGTCTCTTTCATTCTATCTCTCTCTTTCTTCTCATCTGTATCTCATTCTATCTCTCTCTGTCTTCCTGTCACTCTCTTACTTTATCTCTTTCTCTGCCTGACTCTCTCTTTGTCTCTCTCATTCTCTCTGTCTCTATCTTATTCTTTCTGTCTCCTTGACTCTTTATTTCTCTCTCTCTCTCTGTCTCTGTCTGTCTGTCTCTGTCTGTCTCTGTCTCTCTGTCTCTGTCTCTGTCTCTCTGTCTCTCTCTGTCTGTCTCTCTGCCTCTCTGCGTCTCTGTCTCTCTGTCTCTGTCTCTCTCTCTCTCTCTCTCTCTCTCTCTCTCTCTCTCTCTCTCTCTCTCTCTCTCTCTCTCTCTCTCTCTCTCTCTCTCTCTCTCTCTCTCCCTTTGCCTCTCTTTCTTTCACTAGTACTTGAGGACTCCAAGGAAGCTCTCACTTGGACTTTCTTTGAAGAATAAGAAGGGATTCCTCTTCCTCTCACACATGATGTTAGGCACATGTGCTATCCAAGATAGCCTAAACATAAACCTCAGGCTCCTGGCTGACTCTTCTGTTTGTGTCATTTTCCATTATCTCAGGATAACTGAAGAGTGATGCTGTGATGGATGTTTCCAGTCTTAGAGGTAACTGGGAATTCAAGAAGCTGAGAACTTGAGTCCTTCAGTAAGAGCTTACCAGCAATAGGAGTTTTCCATAGCCACACCCTTATTGATAAAAGATGACTACTGGCTAAGACTTGATGGCAGATATGGACCTTGAGGGAGTTACTCAAAATATGCAGAGACAATGTGAATAGAAAAATAGCTGTTTTCGGTACTGAAAAATATTTCTTTTTGATGTTTTAATTATCAGTTTCCTTGGGAGAGTATAATGGGAATTGTGGGTTACAGATTCATATTTTAAATCTTTACATATGAGTCTTACATTTTAGGTGTGTGTGTGTAAAATAAATAATGATCCTAATCCTGAGCTACATTGTAAATTGATGGTTTTTTTCTGATCCCATTTGGGGGACCTTAGACATGAGTCTAGACAGAAGCTCTCTTTAAGTGGTTTTCTTCACGACTCCAGGATGAAAGCCTGTCCCTGCCTTTAGAATGCCTTAGAATTCCCTAAAGCCTGAATTGTTCATAGCTGAATTCACAGCTGAGACTCCTTAGAGGGAGAGGGCTTTCCTAGCTCAATGGGTCAGTAACAGGATCTTTTGATGTCTATCGTTTGGGGGTTTGTTATTTAGAGATACACGCCTGTATTAGACCATATTTCTAATTCCATCAGTGTGGGCAAACTACTCACATGAAAATTCCCTCTTCTAACCAATTGTCAATTCATCTGTGGAATGGAAAGGCTAAGTATTTGTCCATGATCACACATCCAGAAAGCATCTGAGGTAGGGCATGAATCATTAGAATTAGAGGCAGCTAGATGATTATGGTAGATAGAACTCAGGGTCTAGAATCAAAAAGACCCAAATTCAAAACTAGTCTCAGACATTTACTAGCTACGTGACCCTTGGAAGTCTCTTAACCTCTGGCTATTTCAGGGTTAATGTGAAGATTATATGAGAAAATATCTGTAGAGCACTTAACTCAGTGGCTGACACACAGTAGGCATTTAATAATAAATGCTTTTCCCCCCTCCTCCCTTCCATATCCTCCTGACTCAAAGGCCCACTGTATTATATTCACTATACCATGCTACCTCTTATAAATCAGAGGAGAACATTTTAGAGCTTGGAGAGAAGTTGAAATTGAAGAAAAGTTAGATATTATGTAGTCCAACTCTTCCATTTTACAGATAAGAAAACTGAGGCTCAGATAAAGGAAAAGTGACTTAACTAAAGTCACACAAGTTAAAGGAAAGATCCTGGCTAGGACTGTGGGTTTTAAAGTGTTGTGGCCAAGGGAACTGCATGTACCTCAGGAGTTCCTACCTACTACTTCCTGGCATGGGATTGGTCTCGAATTGGACCAATCCCATGCTAGGGAGGAGCCATGACCCCCCCCCCCCCTCCTTACTTCCAGGCATGGGATTGGTCTATAAGGACCAATCCTGCACCTAGGAGAAAACTTTGAATCTAAGAAGATTCAAGGTTTAGGGAGTTAGTTAATTTCAGTCAGAGGACACTCCAGTTTTTCTTACCTTATTAAAGTTAATAAGATAAAAGAGTTTTTTTATTATTTTAATCATTTCAGGACCCAAGTCTCTTTTCTGTAAAATAAATATTTTTGCCATTGTATGTATACATATCCTGATAAGATACAAAAGGAAATAAATAATAAGAATAGTTTCATGCTGAATCCTAAAAAGTCTGATTCTCTTCAGAATATAGTTTTGGTTAATGCCCATTTTCTGCCTTGGCACCACTCTATTCTAAAAGAGTACATTCATCTTTATGATCCCCAATTATCTGAAATGTCAGAGTTCTAAGTAGGCACCAAGATAAAGAAAGTGCATCCTGGGAATCGATGCAAGAACTAATGAGGATGATATGTGACAGAAGACATATGTGTTGCATGTATGTGTATGCTATGTACAAGCATACCTTGTTTTATTGTCCTATACAAGCAATGCATTTTTTCTTTTTATGCAAATTGAAGATTTGTGACAACCGAGCATCAAGCGAGTCTCTTGGCACCATTTTGTCAACAGTTTGTGCTCACATAGCATCTCTGTGACACATTTTGGTAATTCCCATGATATTTCAAACTTTCTCATTACTATTATACCTGTTGTGGTGATCTGTGACCAGTGATCTTTGATGTTACCCTTGTAATTGTTTCAGGATGCCACAAACTATGCCCATAAAGATGGTGAACTTAAATCAATAAATGTGTGTGTCCTGAATGCTCTACCAACTGGTCATTCCCTGTCTCTCTCCCGGTGCTCTGACCCCCTTATTTCCTAAGATATGACAATATTGAAATGAGGCCAATTAATAACTTAACGATGGCCTCTAAGTGTTCAAGTGAAAGGAAGAGGTGCACCTCAATCACTTTAAATCAAAAGCTGGAAATGATTACACTTAATGAGGAAGGTATGTGGAAAGCTGGGCCACCACCCAGATTGGTCTGCAGCCATTGATATTGGGGCAAGACGTTTCACCAGCAAAAGGTTACAACTCTCTCAGGTAATGGTTAACATTTTTAGCAATAAAGTCCTTTTATATTAAGTTCTATACATCTTTTAGACAAAATACTTAATAGATTACACTTAATAGACTATAATTTATTGTAAACAAAACTTTTATATGCACTGAGAAACTAAAAAAATTGTGACTTCCTTTATTACAGTGGTCTGGAACCAAACCTTCCAGGTATGTCCGTATACTATAGATATATATTATATACATACATGCATACATATATGCACATACACACATATAATACATTCTATAGCTACTATGTAGAATTTATTTTATATATATACTATGTATATACTATGTGCTCATATAATATAATGATATTAATATATTATATGTTATAATAAAACTATATATTATATACTTCATACTATGTATAATATATATGTTATACACATGCATATAATATATATATTGCACTATATACTTTATAGGTATACTATACTATATATAATCAAATCATGGTACTTGACAGTTTTGTTTTGTTGCATTTGGTACTTAATGATGAGAAAAAATTGGCTTCAGCATCTCAGGAAGCCCACGCTCACTCCAGTTGAAACAAAATATCATAAAGAAGGAGCATAAATTAGGAGCATAAAGAAGAGCTCAACACTGAAGAGCTTCAGGAACTTCAAAGGAAGCAGCAATAGCTAGTGATGGGGGTAGGGGAGGTCTTCAGGTGAGGGGGCAAAGGAGGATGTCCCCATTTCATTAATCAAGGAAATATAGTCAAAGTGGATGGAAATGCAAAACTGTGTTGAAAAATATCACCCTGATAAAACTTTAATAAGCCAAGTTGTAAATGTGTTAAATGACCAGACTATTTCCCACTTTGGAGGAATTTTGAAACACAGACAAAACAAACATCATTGGATAGTTTTCTTGTGAAGTTTACAACTGATGAAACTCAAGCAGGTTTCAGTGGTGATAAGTATGAAGATTAAATTTAACTCTCCCCTGATTATAACAATGAAAATACTTAACTCTCCCCTGATTGTGAAGATTAAATTGTAACCCTTGTCTATTTTTAGATTTAATCCCCATAAGTGTAAACACCATACTTAAAAGTTAAGTATGAAGATCTGTCCATTTATATCTAATCACAAAAGTACAAATATCCCATTTAATCATGAAGTAGGAGGTCTATGACCCATGTGTGTGACAGTGGGTAATGCTAACTGCCTTCTGGCCAGTTCTAGAACAGGACTTCAACTGCGATTGGTAGATGTAGAATTAGGGGAAGACACAGGAAGTGACACAAGAGTAAATGTCTTTAAAAGGAGCTGTTTCTTCCCATGAGAATTCAATTCTTCATGCTTTCGAGTTGAGGCTGGTGAAGAGGGGCAGAAGGATCTCCTGACTGGACCTGAGACCCTGTTTTCCTGGTGAGGCTGATAAAGAATCCACTGACTGAACTGACAAGTGGTGAGTGAAAGGCTGACTCTTAACTGCTGGTTTTTCTCTGAAGAGACTGGCCTCAGGAAAGACCTACTCTTGAGAGAGGTTTCCTTGGGTCCTTGGCTTTGTTGAGATAGGCTGAAACTAATTCTCCCTGACCAGAGGGGCTGGGGAGTAAATTACTTAGTGCTCAGCCTAGCTATATTACTGTATCCTCTCTCTGATTTCTTGCTTCACTCTTTCTACATTTCATAAATAAATTATAAATAAAATCTCTTTGGAATTAATTAAATTCTTAGTGACCATACTCTTAAATAATCAAGTCCAACCCTTTAAAAATTAACCCCATTCCCCCCCTTACATAAGGGACAGAAAGGAGAAAGAGAACGAACTGCAGAGGGTCAGTTGTCCTCAGATGTTATAGAAGGAGACTCCTCTTCCTGCAATAACATTTCTTCTCCTCATTATCCCCTTAGGTCACGAATTCCTCTCAATTTAGGTAAAGTTGAGTTAAAATTATTTTACTCGATCTAATTATTCTTTTTTAAAATTTATGTCTATACTATTAATGTTTAGTAAAAAGCAAACAATTCCATTAATGTATTTAATGCCTCATAAAATCTGGGTTTTGAGCTGTCTAGAATAGGTTAATTTAATTTACATTATTACTTACGGGAAAAAATTTATCTGGTACTTGCCTACCTTCTGGAATGACTTAATGATAAGTGCCAAGGTACTATTCTGTATTCTAGCAATAGTGAACTTATGGTATGGGTGCCAAAGATGGCATGCAGAGCACTCTCTGCAGGCACGTGGCCCTCTATCAGATTTTGTTACTAGAAAGGTAGAGGGGCTTAAGTGGAACTGTTCCCCTCCCCCTCTCTACAGTGCCTGATGACATTTTTTCCTGTCCCCCATGCCTCTGCCGAGCAGCTCAGTGGGAGTGCAGAGGGGGTGAGGTGGACAGCTCACAAACAGCAGAGCTTGAGGAGAGAAGACTGCTCTGACCACTCTACTTCCCCTCTCTACACTCATTGAAGACATTCCTCACTTTGTCTACTCCTCCTCCTAGCACCTCAATGGGAGTGCTTTCTCTCTTCCCTGTGTGGAAGGCAGGGGACACCTGGCACTTGGTGGCGGGGTAGGGCATATCACACAGTCTCTGAGGAGGCAGGGAATGGGGCTCATTATGCAGTCTCCAAAAGGTTTGCCATCACTGCTATATCCTAGATAGTAGTATTCCAGTATTCTTTATATACAGTGTGTGTGTGCAGTATGTTATTGTTTTTCATTCTTTCAGTTATTTTCAACTCTTCAAGACCCCATGGCATGCCAAGGCACTTCTATCCCATACAATCTCTCAAAATTCTATTCAAGTTCACATTTATTGTTTCCATGACACTATCTATGCATCTCATCCTTTGCCTTCCCTTCTCCTTTTGTCTTCAATCTCTCCCCAAAACAGGATCTTTACCAGTGAGTTCTGACTCCTCATTATGTGGCCATACCAGAGATGCTACTCCTCCATGAGCACCCCATACACCTGATAAAAGGGAATATAGACGATAAGGAAATATCACTAATCAACATGTATGAACCAACTGGTATAGCATCCAAATTTCTAAAGGAGAAACTAGTAGAATTGAAGGAGGAAATAGATAGTAAAACTATACTAGTGGGAGACCTGAACCTACCACTATCAGATATAGATAAATCAAATAAAAAATAAATAAGAGGTAAAAGAGAAGAATTAAATCTTAGAAAAATTATAGTTAATAGATATATGGAGAAAAATAAATAGGGGCAAAAAGGAATACACCTTCTTTTCAGCAGCACATGGTACATTCACAAAGATTGACCATGTACTAGGTCATAAAAACATGGCAAACAAATGCAGAAAAGCAGAAATAATAAATGCAACCTTTTAAGATCATAACGCAATAACAATAATGATCAGTAAGGGTATATGGAAAGCCAAATCAAAAATTATTTGGAAATTAAATAATATGATTCTCCAAAATTGGTTAGAGAAAAATCTATTGAAAACACTAGAAATTATAGGAATAGAAGAGTCTTTCCTAAAAATAATAAACAGTATCTCTTTAAAACCATCAGCCACCATCATCTGCAATGGGAATAAACTAGAAGCCTTCCCAGTAAGATCAGGAGTGAAACAAGGATGCCCATTATTACCTTTACTATATTTAACATTGTACTAGAAACATGAGCAGTAGCAATTAGAGAAGAAAAAGAATTTGAAGGTATAAAATTTGTAATGAAGAGACCAAGCTATCACTCCTGTAGACAACATGATAGGATTTTGGATTCTAATCCACTCTCCTATTCATTTTCATTTTATGGGTGAGTTCATCCCATTCACATTCAAAGTTATAATTGTCACTTGTGTATTCCCTAGTATTTTGTTATCCTCTCCTGGTTCTGTCCTTTCTTCTTTTGCTATATCTTTTTAAACCAGTGGTTTACTTTTAATCAATCTCCCTAATCCCCTCCCTTAATATGCTTCCCTTTCTGTTAACTCCCTTTTTGTTCACTTTTTGTTTTTTTTAGAGTCTGTTAAGTTCCCTTCCACCATCCCTCCCTCCCTTTTTGTACTCCCTCCCCCCTACCTTCTTTAGTTTTCCCTTCTCTCTTACCCTTTAATATAAGATAGAATTCTAGATACCAATGGATCTAAAAGCTCTTCCCTCTCAGAATTGATTTCACTGAGAGTAAGGTTTAAGTATTACCTATTAGCACTCTTCCTCTCCTTCTTATAAGAATATTCTTCCCCTCCTATTCCCATGTGTATCTTTGTGTGATAAAGATTATCCTATTTATTTTATTTCTTCAAGTATCTCTTGGTACCATCTTCAATTCCCCCCAACCCTTTTACTTTTTGTGCATATCATCTTATAGCCTTTAATGCCCCAATATTTTCCTATGTGTGATTCTCCTAATTACTATAATAATGAATACAGTTTTTGAGAGTTACAAATAACAATTCCCCATATATTAATATATTTAATTTGATCTAATTGTAGCCCTTAAAAAATAAAATTTGAATACAATGAAAAAAACATTTTTCTCCTTTTCCCTCATTTTCTTATTTACCTTTCTATGTTTCTCTTGATCTTTGTGTTTGGATATCAAACTTTCCACTTAGTTCTGGTCTTTTCTTTACAAATACTTGGAATCTTCTATTTTCTTGAATGCCCATACTTTCCCCAGGAGGTATATAGTCAGTTTTGATGGATAGGTGATCCTTGGTTGAAGACCCAGTTCTGTTGCCTTTCTGAAAATCATGTTACAGGCCTTGCAGTCCTTTAGTGCGGAAGCTGCCAGGTCTTGTGTGATCCTGATTGGTGCTTCTTGGTATCTGAATTGTCTCTTTTTGGCTTCTTATAGATTTTTTCTTCTTAGCTTGAAAGTTTTGGAATTTGGCAATTACATTCCTGGAAGTTGTCTTTTGGAGATTTAG